>NW_028318348.1:550000-730000 GCF_062004578.1 Staurois parvus | reverse complement strand
TCACTCCTCCACAGGGACTGGGGTGCAGCTGAGGAATCTCCTCTTTAGGTGCCTATCGCCGATCACCTCGGACAAAAGTGACAGTTCATAGAGCTTGTGCTGAACTTATTGGAGGTTCTGATAGAAATAATGTCAGGAAAACGATGGTACCGAGGGTAGAGTCTATGCGCCAGATATTTTTAACAGTTTAGTGCCAATAGGTTTTTTTTTTTTTTGGTTTCTTACTGAGCTCTGCAGACGTTAGAAAAACTGTAAATTGTGTTTTCAGCATGGTAGATACTGGCCCCCGCCAGTCTTTGTGAATTCACTGCACTAGTTTAGTGCTCCTGTGAAATAAAGTCATTATTTCTTAATGGTGATTTATTCCTTATGTCTTCATGGTATTGAGCCTCATATCATGGCTGGGCAAATCCCTGCACCCTCCCCCCCCCCCCCAACTGTCCCCTCATGCTGGTGTCACTGCTTCAGACTTATTTTCTGTAGCCTGAGAGGACCCCACTGCTGGACAGTCATTACTAAATGTCCACATCACAAGGTCAAATTCATCCCTTGAACTGTGATCCACTCTACACCATTAGTCGACATAGACTTACCTTTCAAACCGTGAGATGGGTCAATTCTGTGCAGCAAAGGAATGGCAGAAGCAAACAGGAGCAAGTGCATGAGGGCTCGCTGGGAGTTGCTGCTAGATCAAGATCAGTGATGGTGCTAATGTAACTATTAAACAGTGTTAACAGTTTTACTGCTACAGGGCAGCATTCCTGTGCAAAATCACGTGTGTGTGTATGTATGTGTGTGTGTGTATATACATACAATATATATATATATATATATATACAGTGGGGCAAAAAAATATTTAGTCAGCCACCAATTGTGCAAGTTCTCCCTCTTAAAAAGATGAGAGAGGCCTGTAATTGGCATCATAGGTAGACCTCAACTATGAGAGACAAAATGAGAAAACAAATCCAGACAATCACATTGGCTGATTTGGAAAGAATTTATTTGCAAATTATGGTGGAAAATAAGTATTTGGTGACCTACAAACAAGCAAGATTTCTGGCTCTCACAGACCTGGACCTTCTTCTTTAAGAGGCTCCTCTGTCCTGCACTCATTACCTGTATCAATGGCACCTGTTTGAACTTGTTATCAGTATAAAAGACACCTGTCCACAACCTCAAACAGTCACACTCCAAACTCCACTATGGTGAAGACCAATGAGCTGTCGAAGGACACCAGAAACAAAATTGTAGACCTGCACCAGGCTGGGAAGACTGAATCTGCAATAGGCAAGCAGCTTGGTGTGAACAAATCAACTGTGGGAGCAATAATTATAAAATGGAAGACATACAAGACCACTGATAATCTCCCTCGATCTGGGGCTCCACGCAAGATCTCACCCCGTGGGGTCAAAATGATCACAATAATGGTGAGCAAAAATCCCAGGACCACACGGGGGGACCTAGTGAATGACCTGCAGAGAGCTGGGACCAACGTAACAAAGGCTACCATCAGTAACACACTACGCCGCCAGGGACTCAGATCCTGCAGTGCCAGACATGTCCCTCTGCTTAAACCAGTACATGTCCGGGCCCGTCTGAAGTTTGCTAGAGAGCATTTGGACGATCCAGAAGAGGATTGGGAGAATGTCATATGGTCAGATGAAACCTAAATAGAATTGTTTGGTAGAAACTCAACTCGTGTTTGGAGGAGAGAGAATGCTGAGTTGCATCCAAAGAACACCATACCTACTGTGAAGCATGGGGGTGGCAACATCATGCTTTGGGGCTGTTTCTCCGCAAAGGGACCAGGACGACTGATCCATGTACAGGACAGAATGAATGGGGCCATGTATTGTGAGATTTTGAGTGCAAACCTCCTTCCATCAGCAAGGGCATTGAAGATGAAACGTGGCTGGGTCTTCCAACATGACAATGATCCCAAACATACCGCCTGGGCAATGAAGGAGTGACTTCGTAAGAAGCATTTCAAGGTCCTGGAGTGGCCAAGCCAGTCTCCAGATCTCAACCCCATAGAAAACCTTTGGAGGGAGTTGAAAGTCCGTGTTGCCCAGCGACAGCCCCAAAACATCACTGTTCTAGAGGAGATCTGCATGGAGGATGGGCCAACATACCAGCAACAGTGTGTGCCAACCTTGTGAAGACTTACAGGAAACGTCTGACCTCTGTCATTGCCAACAAAGCATATATAACAAAGTATTGAGATGAACTTTTGATATTGACCAAATACTTATTTTCCACCATAATTTGCAAATAAATTCTTTCCAAATCAGCCAATGTGATTGTCTGGATTTGTTTTCTCATTTTGTCTCTCATAGTTGAGGTCTACCTATGATGCCAATTACAGGCCTCTCTCATCTTTTTAAGTTGGAGAACTTGCACAATTGGTGGCTGACTAAATACTTTTTTGCCCCACTGTATGTGTGTGTGTATATATATATATATATATATATATATATTTACAGTGATTAGTATATATTCTTAGCACTGATCACTGTATTAGTGTCACTGGTTTCCCACAAAGTGTTAGCGTAAGAATGTTCGCCACAATATCGCAGTCCCGCAATAAGTCACTGATCGCCACCATTACTAGTGTACATAAAAACAAAAAATTCCAGTATATGTACCATAGATTGTAGATGCTATAATGTTTGCGCAAACGAATCAATATATAATCATTGGGATTTTTTTTTTTATCAAAACTATGTAGCAGAATAAATTTTGGCCTAAAAATTTTTTATTGGATATGTTTGATAGCAGAAAATAATTTTTTTTTTTTTTGTGTTTTTTTTCAAAATTGTCATTCTTTTCTTGTTTATAGAGCAAAAAGTAAAAATCGTAAAGGTGATCAAATACCACCAAAAAGCTCTATATGTAGGAAAAACAGGAGATCATTTGGGTGCAGCATTGCATGACTACACAATTGTCAGTTAAAGTAATGCAACGCCGTAGCACAAAAAATGGCCTGGTCAGGAAGGGGGGTAAATTTTCTGGAGGGCAAGTGGTTAATAGTTAAGTGTTTAATTATGGTGACTAATTAACTGGATGACATTTAGTTTGTAAATCATTGTGTGTCATAAACAACTGCAAGTGCCTTTTTTTTTTTTTTAAGAAATTGCTATTTCTTGTTCATATAGTAGCGCACATAGGCAGATTTGGAGATAACAGGGTTAAAGGCAGTTATCTGCAAGTGATTGGGCACTGGCAAAAAAAAAAAAAAAAGCTTTAAGGGACCCATACATAACCCCTTCCACTCCCAGCAATCATCAGTTCTTTCCTAATATCTTTGGATGTTGGATGTCTCCTCTTTTACTGAGGCTACTTCAGTTTTTGTTACTCATACTGAATTTCTTCAGTTAGTCTTCCTCACGGTGTGTTGAGAGATCTTGCACAGTTTCCAGATTGGTGTCCCAGGGCAAGCGATTTGGGAAACGTACTTGGACTTGACCAGAAACCTGACACTGGCCTGTAAAGTTGCTTGGGGCCCTGAATCCTGTGTTGGGTGCCCACCTAGACTTGTATTGCACCATGTCCGGTTAGCCACAGGGTCCAGGGATAATACATGCATCATGACGTCACCATGCTCTAGTCCGATGTGTTGCGTCACGCTATCACGTGACTCCTGACGTGACGCAACGTGTCGGACTAGAGCTTGGAGACGTCTACGCACGGACGGCAGTCGCCATATTTGGACTCCTTGAATGTACACCTTAACTGTAGGATTACACAGTACGTGCCTGATGGGTCTGTGAGCCTGTTTTAAAGTGCGAGTAACCTTTTGGCATTGTGGATTTCCTTAATAAATTTAAAAATCGTACACAATGGAAGTTCTTTCTTTGACCTTTCATGAGCCATTGAAGATTCCCTTAAAGGTGTTTGACGATTTAGTGATTGATTACGGTGGGAGCTGACCCTGTGTCCAGCCAGAGCGAGAGATCTATCCTGCCTGGGATCATCCGGTGATACATTATGCTCTATGACTCCTTGAGGGTCAAATATTTTAGGTGAGCGCGCACGCCAGATGGTGACGGATTGGCACAAGTTTTGAGCACGAAAATTCTGTATGGTTGAAGATTTGAAATCTAGCACTTTTCATTGATCCTTGGGACTTTGCGATATATTGCTGTTGTCATGCTGTATGATTTTGTCATTGTTGATTTCATTTTAAGTGTCGCCATGTCACATTTTTTCTCTATTTGTTTTGAATCATGGTCCACTCCATACTTCATATATATTTGAATTAATTTGTTTTTATTCACATCTTTTTTATTGATCATACACGATGTCACACCAATAATTGAACCAAGTTACTTTTAATTCACATCTTTTATTGATTTTCACTATTTATTTTAAGTACCGTATTTGCCGGCGTATAGGACGACCCCCTACTTTTCCTGCTAAAATGTAGTGTTTGGGCTATACTCGCCGTATAAGACTACCCCTCTTCCAATGCACACCAGTGGGAGGAATAGTGCCCCATCATTAGTATTAGTGGCAGGAATAGTGCCCCATCATTAGTATTAGTGGCAGGAATAGTGCCCCATCATTAGTATTAGTGGCAGGAATAGTGCCCCATCATTAGTATTAGTGGCAGGAATAGTGCCCCATCATTAGTATTAGTGGCAGGAATAGTGCCCCATCATTGGTATTAGTGGCAGGAATAGTGCCCCATCATTGGCATTAGTGGCAGGAATAGTGCCCCATCATTGGTATCAGTGGCAGGAATAGTGCCCCATCATTGGTATCAGTGGGGGGAATAGTGCCCCATCATTGGTGTCAGTGGGGGGTGGAATAGTGCCCCATCATTGGTGTCAGTGGGGGGTGGAATAGTGCCCCATCATTGGTGTCAGTGAGGGGTGGAATAGTGCCCCATCATTGGTGTCAGTGGGGGGGGGGGATAGTGCCCCATCATTGGTGTCAGTGGGGGGGAGGAATAGTGCCCCATCATTGGTGTCAGTGGGAGGAATAGTGCTCCATCATTGGTATCAGTGGGAGGAATAGTGCCCCATCGTTGGTGTCAGTGGGAGGAATAGTGCTCCATCATTGGTATCAGTGACACCAATGATTGGGCACTATTCCTCCCACTGACACCAATTACACTTGCTGACCCTGTTCTAGTATGGTGCTGCTGCAGCCAGCATATGTGGTTGCAGCAGCACCTCTACACTGCACACTTACCTGCTGCTCCTGCACTCGATTTTCGCGGGGCCGCTCGGCTCCGCCCCCTCGCCGGTGATTGGCCGCTTGTGTGCCTTTCCTGAGCTACAGTTCTGGCGGCCAATCACCGGTGAGGAGGCGAAGCCGAGCAGCCGCGCCGAACTGAAGGAGCAGCTGCGCTTCCTGGACCGGATCATCGTGGGACCGGAGCCAGGTAATAAACAGCCCCTGTCCACCCCTGTACTTAGTGTCCCTTCCGTTGGAAGGGGGGGGGCGGCGGCACCGCCCCGCCCCCCTAAAAAGTGTCAGTATGCCGTATACCGGCGTATAAGACGACCCCCGACTTTGAGAAGATTTTCAAGGGGTAAAAAGTCGTCTTATACTCCGGCAAATACGGTATATCACAGTATACACAGCGCTACACTACTTTCCTTATCAGGTTGGTAAACTCTATCATCCCTACGTTGTTAAGTGCCAGAAAGTTGACTTCTTAACCTCCCTAGCGGTCTGATTATGTCAGTATTTCTGTGCTCAAAGCGGTACATTTTTTTGCATGGAAATATTTTTTTTTTTATTGTAGGCCTGTAATTTTTAGGAATAACTCACTGAAATCTGTCCGAACAAGAGTCTAGTAAACATCCCGGGTATGATAAAACTTGAAACACAAAATCATAAATTATAATGTAATAAATAATCATAAAAAATAATAATATAATAATACATTTAATTCAATAATATAATCAAACCAAAAACACTGAAATTTGATTAGTTGGTGGTCAGTGGCGTTTTCCTTCATTGTGCCCCCTTTATGATCAATCTGTCCTGTGATTTGAGCTATGTTTTTTTTTTTTTTTACTACTACTACACAACAGTATTATGGTGATTACTGAGCTTTATATTCACTTCAGAATCCCAATAGAGACCGAGAGGAAAGTGCAACAGGTGTCCCTACTGAGATATTTCCTCATACCTGTCCTGATGACAACTGTACATTTTGGAATTCCCAATTACTTTCTGTTATAGTGACAAGTAAATGGTCAAAAAAATGGGCTGAATCACCATGGTAAACTCTATCATCCCTACGTTGTTAAGTGCCAGAAAGTTGACTTCTTAACCTCCCTAGCGGTCTGATTATGTCAGTATTTCTGTGCTCAAAGCGGTACATTTTTTTGCATGGAAATATGTATTTGAAACACAAAATCATAAATTATAATTTAATAATCTCATAAAATAATATAATAATAATAAATTGAATTCAATAATATAATCAAACCAAAAACACTGAAATTTGAAATATATCGCCAAGTTCGCACATCGCTGAGAAAAGTCGCAGAATCGTTTTCAGTGTCTGATGATGAATTTCCCCCACGAATCATTATCACTCAATTCTGCAAGTGGTTCTGATTTACTATCGCTGTTCTCTAGCCGGTCTAAAACCAATTTTGACCTAAAGGGACGCTTTTTGGACGCCATGGACGTTTCTCAGTTTCCAGGCAGAAAGAACAGTAAAAATGCAGGCAGGGCGCCGGACAAAGCACTCGGGACAAAATGTATGTGAAATGGTTTGATACAGGAATGTTATACTGTGTGATTTTAGTGTATTTAGTAAATGTCGCCTTTTTCACATTTTTAAATTTCCCACCGCTCCGTCCCCGTACATCCCGTACGTCCCAACGTCGCAGGGAACGGAACCCAGAAGACAGATGCCGGCATCGGCCGGAGGACATTACAGGGGACACTGCAGGAGGGACATCGCGGGAGCTCAGGACAAGGTAAGTGAAGAAGAGATCCCGGAGCAACGCTGCAGTGTATTCCTGAGTGTAGCTCGGGGTTACCGCTTGCGGTGCTGAAACTTTACCCCGAGCTACACTCGGGAATACCGCCAGGGAGGTTAAAAGGTTACCGCACCTTGGAAGGCTTATTTAGTCTGGTGTAAACAGCAGATGGTTAGTCCTAGTCCTAGTCCTAGCCAATATTCCGTGGGACATATTCTGGCTTTCCTTCAGTCAAAAATGGGTCAGCATTAGGCTTGGGGTTTGATAAAGGACCAAACTTTGGCCACTGATCATGAAGGCTCTCACTACTGTCAATTGAAACCAGTGAGCCAGTGCAGAGAGAGCAGGGGCGGGGCTGAGCTACGCTCTGTGTGAATGGACACGCAGAGCAGCGGCTTAGAAGCGAGTCTACTTGGGTGCCCCAATAGCAAACTGCTTGCTCTGGGGGCACTTGACAGGAGGGAGGGGCCAGGAGCTCTGGCAGGGGACATGAGAAGAGGAGGATTGGGGCTGCTCTGTGCAAAACCATTACACGGGAGGTAGGTATGGCATGTTTGTTGGGTTTTTTTTTGGGGGGTGGGTTGTTTTTTTAAATTGCATTTAATATAACTTTAAGGATTGGTAATATCCCATATATTACATTTTTGTTTTTGGATTTAATACGGTTAAACTAAACTCGGTCAGCATTAAGTATTTTTTATTCTTAGGCTACTAGTCTTGGTAAATAGGTAGGTATATGATATAGTGTGTGTATATAATTTTTTTTTTTTTTGTTACATGATTTCAGTTGTTTCCTAGTTTCTGACCTATTCCAAAATGATGTCATGCATCCCAGAAGTCTTCATGGGCATTTTTTTTAAATTTCATTTCATGTGGAGGGGCTTTCCTAGCTAAATACACTCTCCTGTCTGCTTGCCTGAGCTAAGGGCAGATGGATTCCAGGAAGTAAATGTTACATGACTCATCTGCTCTTACCCAAGATATTAGGGGGGGGTTTCCAGTAATTTTTCAAAAAATAAAGATGGATGGGTGTCTTCTCTTTGACCATTAAAAATGAATTAGTGTTTTTAGTTTGTGGTGCTCAGCTAAGTTCCCCTTTTAAAATTGCTTGCCCGCCGCTCTATAGCTGAAATACTAATACAGGGCTGTGCGAAATCACGTATATATACACATGATTTTGCATTTCTGGGTAAGGGGCATGCGCTGTCCCGCCCTACCCCTGCTGCCATTGGTGGCTTCAGCCGTTGATCACCGGGTCCTGGCCGGTGATCGCTGAGTATCACTGATGGGGGAGAGGACTGTATGTAAACAATACAGATTTCTCCCCTGTCAGCTCCAGCATGCTTCTTTGTATTGCTCTGCATAGCAAATGTTGCTGAGAACTGGCTTGTCCATTTAAGAATTGGTAATTAGAATGTTGAGTCAACAATGTGTGTTGTACAATTGCCCATCAGTTGCTCTTTAACCTCCCTGGCGGTATTCCCGAGTGTAGCTCGGGGTAAAGTTTCAGCACCACAAGCGGTAACTCTGAACTACACTCGGGAATACCCTGCGGGGTTGCTCCGGGATCTCTTCTGAATTTACCTTGTCCTGCGCTCCCGCGATGTCCCTCCTGCGATGTCCCTGGCAATGTCCTCCAGCTGATGCCGGCTTCTGTGTTCCGTTCCCTGCGACATTGTAACGTACGGGGGATGGAACTGGCGGGAAATTTAAAAATGTGAAAGTGACATTCACTAAATACACTAAAATCACATAGTATAACATTCCTGTATCAAACCATTTCACATACATTTTGTCCCGAGTGCTTTGTCCGGCGCCCTGCCTGCATTTTTACTGTTCTTTCTGCCTGGAAACTGAGAAACGTCCATGGCGTCCAAAAAGCGTCCCTTTAGGTCAAAAGCGGTTTTAGACCGGCTAGAGAACAGCGATAGTAAATCAGAACCACTTGCAGAATTGAGTGATAATGATTCGTGGGGGAAATTCATCATCAGACACTGAAAACGATTCTGCGACTTTGCTCAGCGATGTGCGAACTTGGCGCTATATTTCAAATTTCAGTGTTTTTGGTTTGATTACATTATTGAATTAAATTTATTATATTTTTTATGATTATTAAATTATGATTTCGTGTTTCAAATTTTATTCTACCCGGGATGTTTACTAGACTCTTGTTCGGACAGATTGCAGTGAGGTATTCCTAAAAATTACAGACCTACAATAAAAAAAAAAACATATTTTCATGCAAAAAAATGTACCGCTTTGAGCACAGAAATACTGACATAAACAGACCGCTAGGGAGGCTACAAATGGTCAACGTTTCTATTTGTACATTATCTGGGGTGATTCAGCCCATTTTTTGGCCTTTTACTTGTCACTATGACAGAAAGGAATTGGGAATTCCAAAATGTTGCACTTTCATCTCGGTCTCTATTGGGACTCTGAAGTGAATATAAAGCTCAGTAATCACCATAATACTGCTGTGTAGTAAAAAAAAACAAAAAAAAAACATAACAGCTCAAATCACAGGACAGATTGATCATAAAGGGGAACAATGACCACCGACTTTATGAAGGAAACCACCACTGACCACCAACTAATATGAGGAACTCACCATTGACAAACAACATCTCAAGGGGCACTCATCACCAGCCACCACCATAGAAGACAATAACTACTGACCGCTGTAATCTGCAGCCTACTCTGTGTAATACATAGTTATGACCCCTGCACTGTATACACTGCGTCCTAAATGAAAGATTTTTGTTATTTATGAACTAAAGACTTTCAAAGTGCCACATCCAAAATAATAGAACAAAAGAAGAAAATGCAATTAGAGGAGAACACTGGTCTCTGCCAGCTCCCAATAATGGACTTTATAGGCACATCACGAGACAGAGATAGAATCAAATAAAGTTTATTACGAATATATATGCTAGCACATAAAAACATAAAACTGTACATATAGACAATAATATCAATAATCTCAGCATACCCTCTACTGGATTGGTATACCAGCTAGCCTGAATGTATCAGCGCACTAATATATAGTGTAACATGTATAGGCGCAGGCATGCTCTCCCAAATCCAGGTACGTCAGACGCCCAAATCCCTGCACGGCATAGAATATCGAGAAAATTGCAATCTGCACTACTGACCCCTGCACTCCTCCCTACAAACTGCTTACCCTCTGTACACTGCCCTACAAATTACTGTCCTCTTTACACTTCCCCACAAACTACTGACCCCTGAACTTTGCCCTACAACCTACTGACTCCTGTACACTGTCCTATAAATTACAGACCCCCTGAACTCTGCCCTACAAATTACTGACCCTTGCACACTGCCCTTCACCCTACTGACCTCTGTACTTTGCCCTGAAAACTTCTGACCTCTGAACTCTGTCCTATACACTACTGACCCATGAACTCTGCCCTACAAATTATGTTCCCTTGTACACTGCCCTTCACCCTACTGACCTCTGTACTCTGCCCTGCAAACTACCGACCTCTGAACTCTGCCCTACAACCTATTGACTCCTGTACACTGTCCTATAAATTGCCAACCCCCTGAACTCTGCCCTACAAATTACTGACCCTTGTACACTGCCCTTCACCCTACTGACCTCTGTACTTTGCCCTGTAAATGTCTGACCTTTGAACTCTGTCCTACACACTACTGACCCATGAACTCTGCCCTACAAATTATGTTCCCTTGTACACTGCCCTTCACCCTACTGACCTCTGTACTCTGCCCTGCAAACTACCGACCTCTATACTCTGCCCTACAACCTACTGACTCCTGTACACTGTCCTATAAATTACAGATCCCTGAACTCTGCCCTACAAATTACGGACCCTTGTACACTGCCCTTCACCCTACTGACCTCTGTACTCTGCCCTGCAAACTACTGAACTCTGCCCTACAACCTACTGACTCCTGTACACTAGTCTACAGACTACTGGCACTTGTACACTGACCTACATACTGCTGACTCCTGTACTCTGCCCAACATACGACTGACACTGGCCAGAAGTCAACCCAACCAGTCGGACCAGAATTAAGACCAGTCAGGCCAAATTTCAAGCCAAGAAAGTCAGCCTGCTGTACCAGTTGTTCTGCCTTCACTGTAATTGAAAGAGAATGCTAAGTTTCTTGCTGAAGCTAACTTTTCAAGGATAAGTTCACCTTTCCGTAAAAATAATAAATACTAGTGGTGCACCGAAATAAAAATTCAAAATGCACTTGGCCGAAAACCGAAACCGAAATTTGTAGTTTTTTAAAAATGAATATATATTTTTTGGGAAAAAATACACTTTGATTAAAAAAAAATATATACCCAAATTTTTTTGTAAAATATGAAAGAGGATATTACGGAAAGTAAATAGACACCTAACATGTGAGGCTTTAAAATTGCGCACGCTCCTGGAATGGCGTGAAACTGCGGTACTTAAAAATCTCTATGAGTGATGCTTTAAATATTTCTACAGGTTAGCAGTGTAAAGTCACAGAGGAGGTCTAGTGCGAGAATTTTTGCTTTCGCGCTGACGTTCTTGGTGATACCTCATGTGTGTGGTTTGAACGCCATTTACATATGTGGGCATGGCTTACGAATGCGTTCACCACTATGTGCGAGCACGGGGGGCACTTTAAATTTTTTTATTATTATTATTTATTTAATTTTTTTTTGTTCCTTTAAAAAAAATTTTAATCACTTTTATTTTTATCACAAGAAATGCATGCATCCCTTGTGATAGAAATAATTAGTGACAGGTCCTCTTTATGAAGAGATATGGGGTCAATAAGACCCCACATCTCTCCTCTGCAATGTTTAGGCATTGGATCAAAAAAAAAAAAAGCAACGATCTAGTCTAGTGTTTTAAAAAAACCCAAAATGGCCGGAACTGGAAGTGATATCGCTCCGGTCCTCCAAGGGCATAGAGATGTGTGGCGGCCATCTTTCCTTCACTCATCTCTATGCCCAGCGCCGGGATTGATGGTTTCTCAGGTAAGGCTGAACTACCAAGTGGCGGTTGGTGGCGGCGGCGGTGAGGGGTGGGTTTTTTTCGGCACCTGTATCAGTGCTTTTTTTCATTTTGGCCGAAGTCCGAAAGAGGTGTTTTCGGCCGAAACGTTTTGGCCGCTGAAATTTCATTGCATCCCTAATAAATACACATTTTTTTTGCAGGTAAAAAAATGTGCATTTATTATTTTTTGTCTTCAGAGCCTGTAAAGTATTCCACCAGCGATCAGCAGTGTATCTGTGTGTACATTCTGTACGGGCAAGCCGATACTTGCTGACAGGAAGACCCAAACTATCATGGTGCTCACAGCACCGTGGCAGTTCATTGAGGACTACAAGCCAACAGCCACTAAGGCTGTGGGACTTGTAGTTTGTTCATTCACAGAACTCTGCGAACGAATGACGCTGCCGTGTGGGTGGAGCCCCACACAGCCACGCTGTTTTTATAAAGTGACAGCTTGTATGGAAACGGGTGGAACATGTAACGTGTTTCCACAGGGGAACTTATTCTTTAACCACTTGCCATCCGGCCGCTGTATATAAATGGCCAGACGGTGGCAGTCCAGGGGCGGGTTGCCATTCATAAATCTGTGAATGATCAGAGGTCACATGGTACAAGGCCATTCACAACCGCCTTGTACCATGTGACAAGCTGTGACCAATCACAGCTCATACAGTACTTCTCAATGGCTGCAAGAATGCAGCCAGAGAGAAGGAGAAATGATTGCTTTTACAGCCTTTATGGGTGTAAAAGCAATCAGTGTAAAAAAAATCTTCATCACCCCCCACAAGTAGTACAGTGTCGCCATGGTGACACTGTGCTGCTAGGGTGACAGTATGTAGAAAAAGAAACACATAAATAATATAAAAAAATGAAATAAAATTGTAAAAAAAAGTTAAGTAATTTTTGGTTATAAACTAATTTGGGTTATTATTTGTTTTACTAAAAAAGATAACTGAATACATTTTGGCCAAGATTTATGATGAAATATTAATCCCAGTGGTGAATAAATGCCACCAAAATAAAGCTTTATCTGTCTCAAAAAAATGCTAAAAAATGCATATGGGTACAGTGTTGCATGACCGCGCAATTGTCATTCAAAGTGTGATAGCGCTGAAAATTGGCCTGGACAGGAAGGGGGTGAAAGTGTCTGGACTTGAAGTGGTTAAAGGTTGCGTACCCCTGCTTTAAAATGTCTTTGTATGTTGTAGAATTAACAGAATCCTTTACTGGAAACACCTAAACTCAATAATAAGGAGGAGTATCTATGTTTTTGGTGATATAGGTAGGTGTGATCAGGGCGAACTGACAACTCATGGGGCCCCCGGGCAATAGGTGATCATGGGGCCCCTGTGTCCTTGGCCAAAGTAAAAAAAAGCCTATCATAAAGGTATCAGGGGCATCTCATGGGGCCCCCTACTGACCCCGGGCCCTCGGGCAGTGCCCGAGTTTCCAAATGGTCAGTCTGCCCCTGGGTGTGATGGTCAGGTGTCCAGAAACTTTTGGCTATAGAGTAGTGAATTAATACCAGGGGCGGACTGACCATTTGGAAACTTGGGCACTGCCCGAGGGCTCGGGGTCAGTAGGGGGCCCCATGAGATGCCCCTGGTACCTTTTTCATAGGCTTTTTTGAGTTTGGGCAAGGGCACAGGGGCCCCATGATCCCCTATTGCCCAGGGGCCCCATGAGTTGTCAGTCCGCCCCTGATTAATACTGTATATCATTTTTATTGATTTGAACGTTTGGGATACGCTCAGGCATAATGCCTTTCTTATGATACAATTGGGAACTGTAGGAAACAGTCTCTTTATCTCATGGTCAGCAGTAGATAGATTTGTTGGCCTTCCTGAGCCTAGAATCAAGGTTTTGTCTCAAGTGGAATGAGATTTCTGAAACTATTTTTCTCCCCTCCCGAGGCTGTTGCTTTTTGGGCACATCGAAAATATGGTTGGCCTTAAACGCATTTGGCATGCAGATCCTTTCCTTCGGACCAGTCTTAGGGAAAAGGCACCTCTGAATGGTCTCGTATGACAAATTTGGCTGGGAGGGGAAGATCTGTCCTTGAATTGTCTTGATTTGTGGCTGACCATGCTCATCTTTATCAAGTGTAATTATGCTGCTGAAGTCCGGTCTGGTGACATCTTCAGGGTCAATGCCCAGCCTCAGTGTAGGAATTCGGTAAATATCTGTGACTGGAGGCATTGTCGGATTATAACTCGGATTCCATTGACAACATTGGCAGACCGACTTTACTCCAGAATGCTCTCCACCATCTTCAAGTTTCTTGGCTCCTTGTGCTTCCCCATGAGTAGACATGATATTTTTCCTTTTCTTCTTAGAGTCCTTGTCTAAACTCTTAGAGACTAAGGGTTTTTTCTTATGTTGCTTCTCACCAGGTAACAACTTACAAGCCATTTGGTCCAGTTTGGAGTTTGGGGAGAGTTCACTTTTTATGTAAATACCCATTGCTTTTTCTGTTGGTTTCTTGGTCTCTGTGCCTTCACAAAAACAGGTCTGGTGAGGGATTACGTGGCTGTTCTGCAACGCACAAAGGAACAATTGTTTGATAATTATACACTTTGTTATTTGTTAGCTGTTTGGAATATTCTGCGACCTTAAAAAATACTATTCAGAAAAAGCAATTTGATTGGATAAGCCTGTATTAATAGCTAGTAGTAGTCATATCCAACTCAATTTGTTTAGCAATGAATAGGATATTTCATCCAAGGGAGTTCTTCAGTTCCAATAATTGTTGGGAACATTCCCCAGCATTTATACTTACATGAGGGTTATCATCGAAGTGCGTATGAGGGTTCCTCTTTGTATGGAACCTTGCTTAGGGTTCTCTTTTACCCTGACCAAGTGCATTTAATAACAACTTATCCTTAAGTATGGGATACGTACCGCTGGCAACAATTCTTTCCCTATGGGTGGCACTTGGATATGCGTAAGGTTAAGGGTTCATTTACACTGCAGCTGATAAACTCACGTTTAGGAGCTGTTCAGCATTTTTTTCAGCAGCCCCTGAACTCTCCCTAATGTTTTCCTATGTGTCCATGTACACATCGTCGTTTACAGTCATTTACAGGTATTTGAGTTTACAGTCATTTTTTTGAACGCAGAAAACTTGCGTTCAGCAGTCGATTTTATCAGCATTTCAAACGCACAACGCTTGTAAACGCGGCAAATCGCGTTTATAAGCGTTTGCATCTGAAATTGTTTTTTAACTCTTCCAGTTCCCGATGCTGCCTAGAGCCTTTTTTTATCATGAAAAATGCATGCAAAGCGTTTTCGAGGTACTCAGATGGACAAAACACTGAACACAGGATGTTCCTACCAAGCTTGTCACACATTGTAATGACCAATTCACACCTCAGACCTCTCCCACCCTTGGAAACAAAAGATATGTTAATGACCATTCACACCTCAAATTCTTCATGAAGACCCCCTGCCAGGTGGCCTTAATGACTCCCTCCACCAGACACCTCTCCCACCCTTGGAAACAAAAGAATTGTTAATGAGCAACTCACACCTAAGCTAATCTCCACACATACTGCCTCTCCCTCCACTGGCTCTCGATTGCCCAACGCATCAAATTTAAACTTCTAACCCTGACCTACAAAGCCGTTCACAACACTGCCCCTGACTACCTCACCAACCTGATCCCCAAGTACCGCCCTACCCGTACCCTTCGCTCCTCACAGGACCTCCTTCTATCCTACTCCCTGGTCTCCTCCTCCCATGCACGACTGCAAGACTTCTCCAGGTCCTCCCCCATCCTCTGGAACTCACTGCCCCAATCCATCAGACTGTCGCCTTCCCTCCTCACCGTCAGGCGCTCCCTCAAAACCCATCTCTTCAGGGAAGCCTACCCCACCCTCACCTAACGGCCATTCTCCCTCATTCCTCCCACCACTTCATTCCCCTCAGCCACTTCCTATTGTACCACTACCCCCTCCCTCCTAGATTGTAAGCTCGAAAGAGTAGGGCCCTCTTACCCCTCGTACGTTGTTTGTTATTGTTGTACTGTGCCACGTATTGTCCCCCCCTCTATTGTACAGCGCTGAGCAAACCCTTTGGCGCTATATAAACTTGATGTAATAATAATAATAATACTGCTGTCTCTGCTTCTACTCTCTGTATTTCTCTGAAACAGTCTGAAATAGTTAATAATTTACCACTTTTCAGTGCATTCTGGGCATTTGGGAGGTTCTCTTGTGCTTATTTTTAAAAAAACTCTTCTAAACGCAAACGCACATAAACGCATTATGCAAACGCGGCTAAACAGACGTTTTTTAACCTACGTTTTCCAGCAGTCAGTTTCCATTGTTCAGAAGTGTCCCGTGTACATGAGGCCTAATGTGCAAATTTTATTTAAAGTGAAGTGACTCTGTAGGAACATAAGAAGCAGATTTACTTATCTAATGTCTCACTCCACCAGCAGCCAACGCTCTCCTGTTCTCTCTGAAGAAATTGGTAGTGGACAGGTCCTTGGTGTCCTTATTTCTAATGCAGTGAAGGTAATATCTATCCACCTGCTGTGCCTAAGCAAGGGTAACGGAATACTTCCGGGGAGTTCTGGTTGGGAAGATTTTATGGGAATGTCCTCCTGCGCTCCACAGAGTAACTAAACAAGACCAGCAGCTATCTATACCCTATACCTCGGGATGAAAGAAGTATCTAATAGTGGATGAAGCGCTCAGCCATGAGGGTAATAAACTAATTAAACTAAATAAATAAATAAAAATTAATACATAATAAATATAATTAATTGATTTGAAGCACCAGTCACCTTCACTTTATAAGGATCTATGTATTGGAATTTTTTTATATATTTTTATTAATTCTTGTTTGCACATTTGTTTGGAGCACTGGTCACTTTATTATATATATATATTTATTATGTATTCATTTTTATTTATTTAGTTTAATTAGTTTATTACCCTCATGGCTGAGCGCTTCATCCACTATTAGATCTGGTTGGGAAGATGCTCCCAACACTGTGCAGAAACATCTTGTGAGATTCAAAGGGCTTACCATTTCCATGGTATCTCGTTGGCAGGAGGATGGCGTCACCCCCTGTATCACGTAAGCCGGAGGAGAGGTAAGTATATTGTCTATCTTTGTTCCCCCTACAGGTTTTTTTTCAGCATATGCTGCATTTTAGTAAGAGTAGAGCTTAAAAAGCGGACCTTGACCTTGTTGTAAGTAACATAACATAAGGAACAAATTTCAAGGTTTTACCATTATTTTTAGCAGAGCCTCTTGGTCCATTTCCAGAATGTTTCTTTTCAATTTTTCCATCTTTTTCAGCTCCTGGGCAAGTTCCTTCTTGTCTTTTTTCCACATGGCATTGTGAAGGTACCTGAAATACACAGGACAGTTAGCTTACAAAAAAAATCAAATCAGAGGTATATGTTTATTAATATGACTTCCTTGCCTGCACACAGTGTGTGTGGAAACCAATAATAAGCAGTAAAACAAAATATACTGTAACCATTGCAGGGCTAGCAGATGAAGCAGTGTTCATAAATAATTCAAGGGAAAAGGCAATCATAATTTTTAGCAGGGTTAGACAAACAACACGGGAGAGATCAAAGATAACCAGAGTGCAGAATGCCTTTTTTAAAGATATCCTAACACGGCACAATCAAAAAGTAAGTAAAATTTGAAGAATGCTGGGATCAGTAGTATTTTGCACGCGAGTGCAGGGGTCAGTGCTAAGTAAGACCGAGTTCAGCGTTATGTAGTAATACAGAGGTCAGTGGTATATAACACACAGGGCAGAGGTCAAAAGTATGTAATGCAGAGTGCAGAGGTCAGTAGTAAGTAATGCACTGTACAGAGGTCAAGTCTAAGTAACGTAGAGTAAAGTGATCAGTAGTTTGTAATGCACAGTGCAGAGGTCAGTAGTAAGTACTGCACTGTGCAGAGATCTATAGTATACAGTATAATGCAGAGTGCAGAGGTCAGTAGTAAGTACTGCACTGTGCAGAGATCTATAGTATACAGTATAATGCAGAGTGCAGAGGTCAGTAGTAAGTACTGCACTGTGCAGAGATCTATAGTATACAGTATAATGCAGAGTGCAGAGGTCAGTAGTAAGTACTGCACTGTACAGAGATCTATAGTATACAGTATAATGCACAGTGCAGAGGTCAGTAGTAAGTACTGCACTGTGCAGAGATCTATAGTATACAGTATAATGCAGAGTGCAGAGGTCAGTAGTAAGTACTGCACTGTGCAGAGATCTATAGTATACAGTATAATGCAGAGTGCAGAGGTCAGTAGTAAGTACTGCACTGTGCAGTGGCCTATAGTATACAGTATAATGCAGAGTGCAGAGGTCAGTAGTAAGTACTGCACTGTGCAGTGGCCTATAGTATACAGTATAATGCAGAGTGCAGAGGTCAGTGTAAGTACTGCACTGTGCAGTGGCCTATAGTATACAGTATAATGCAGAGTGCAGAGGTCAGTAGTAAGTACTGCACTGTGCAGAGATCTATAGTATACAGTATAATGCAGAGTGCAGAGGTCAGTAGTAAGTACTGCACTGTGCAGAGATCTATAGTATACAGTATAATGCAGAGTGCAGAGGTCAGTAGTAAGTACTGCACTGTACAGAGATCTATAGTATACAGTATAATGCAGAGTGCAGAGGTCAGTAGTAAGTACTGCACTGTACAGAGATCTATAGTATACAGTATAATGCACAGTGCAGAGGTCAGTAGTAAGTACTGCACTGTGCAGTGGCCTATAGTATACAGTATAATGCAGAGTGCAGAGGTCAGTAGTAAGTACTGCACTGTGCAGAGATCTATAGTATACAGTATAATGCAGAGTGCAGAGGTCAGTAGTAAGTACTGCACTGTGCAGTGGCCTATAGTATACAGTATAATGCACAGTGCAGAGGTCCGATGTTTTGGACCCAAATGCTGAATATTTATTTTAGCTTACAGGACCTACCTGGCACAAGTACGGTGGCACCAAACCTTACATAAGTCGATGGGTTGGTTGCCCTGCAGGTCCTCAGCATGTACATCTGCTCCATTTTCAACCAAAATGGCCAAACAGTCCTCCAAGCCTTCTCTGGCAGCCTGGTGCAGAGGTGTTATCTTGTTCTCGCTCTGTCTAAAGTCAATGAGTAGGATAAACATGGTTACCTCTTGATGACTAGAGCATGCAGAGGATTGTTGGTTTCTGTCGCTTGAGATATATATATATATATACAGTATCTCCCAGAAGTGAGTCCCCCCCTCACATTTTTGTAAATATTTGATTCTACCTTTTCATGTGACAACACTGAAGAAATGACACTTTGCTACAATGTGACGTAGTCAGTGTACAGCCTGTATAACATGTAAATTTGCTGTCCCCTCAAAATAACTCAACACACCGCCATTAATGTCTAAACTGCTGGAAACAAAAGTGAGTCCACCCCTAAGTGACAAGGTCCAAATTGGGCCCAAAGTGTCAATATTTTGTGTGGCCGCCATTATTTTCCAGCACTGCCTTAACCCTCTTGGGCATGGAGGTCACCAGAGCTTCACAGATTGCTACTGGAGTCCTCTTCTACTCCTCCATACCAGGGGGCAGAAAATTTACATGTTATACAGGCTGTACACTCACTACTTTACATTGTAGCAAAGTGTCATTTCTTCAGTGTTGTCACATGAAAAGATAGAATAAAATATTTACAAATATGTGAGGGGTGGACTCACTTCTGGGAGATACTGTATATATACAGTTGTGTTCAATATAATAGCAGTCAGACATCACTAACCGGATCAATCACTGTTTTTGGTAGAAATGATATTTCTACATGGCAAATAATTTACTAGCAGGTGTAGTAGAGTAATAGAAATCCAACAGACCTAACAGTCATGACATGCATGCTGCTGATTCTGTGTCATTGAATCACTCATTGAAAGGGGCATGTTCAAAATAATAGCAGCGTGGAGTTCTATTAGTGAGGTCATTCATTCTTTGAAAAACAGGTGGCAATTATTGCCCTTATTTAAGGAAGGAAGGCAGCAAATGGTCGTTCCAGACATTGTTCAGAAGAACAGCGTACCTTGATTAAAAAGTTGATTGGAGAGGGTAAAACATATAAAGAAGTGCAGAAAATGACAGGCGGCTCAGCTAAAATGATCGCAAATGCTTTAAAATGGCAATCAAAACCTGAAAGACGTGGAAGAAAGCGAAAAACTACCATTCGAATGGATAGAAGAATAGCCAAAATGGCACGGACTCAGCCAACAATCAGCTCCAGGAAGATGAAAGAAGGTGTGACGTTCCCTGTGAGGACTGTTACAATTAGAAGACGCCTATGTGAAGCCAAGCTATCTGCAGGAAGCCCCCGCAAAGTCCCACTGTTGGAAAAAAGACGTGCTGAAGAGGTTACAATTTGCCAAAGAGCACATTGACTGGCCTAAAGAGAAATGGCGCAACATTTTGTGGACTGATGAAAGTAAGATCGTTCTTTTTGGGTCTAGTGGGCGGAGACAGTTTGTCAGACGACCCCCAAACACTGAATTCAAGCCACAGTACACTGTGAAGACTGTGAAGCATGGTGGTGCAAGCATCATGATATGGGGATGTTTCTCATACTACGGTGTTGGGCCTATTTATCGCATACCAGGGATCATGGATCAGTTTGAATACATCAGAATACTTGAAGAGGTCATGCTGCCTTATGCTGAAGAGGAAATGCCCTTGAAATGGGTGTTCCAACAAGACAACGACCCCAAACACACCAGTAAACGTGCAACATCTTGGTTCCAGACCAACAAGATCGACGTTATAGAGTGGCCAGCCCAATCCCCGGATCTTAATCCAATAGAAAACTTGTGGGGTGACATCAAAAATGCAGTTTCTGAGGCAAAACCAAGAAATAGAGAACTGTGGAATGTCATCCAATCATCCTGGGCTGGAATACCTGATCACAGGGGCCAGAAGTTGGGTGACTCCATGCAACACAGATGTACAGCAGTTCTCAGAAACAGTGCGACTACAACCAAATATTCATGAAGTCATTCAAAGGAAAGCAAAATCTTCAAACATTTTTCAGTTTATATAGTGAATGTTTGAGTTTGTAAAGAAGAATACAAACACTGCGATTTTTTTGAACCGTCTAATATTCACTTTTCTTCAATTTTTTTAGAGGAACAACACAAATTTGATCTATTTTTCTTCATGTTTTGATTTGGAATAGAATGTGTCGTGTTCCCAATGCATTTGTGTGGATGGAAATAAAAGCTATTAGAAGGATTTTGAGCTTTATTCACTTTTTTCAACACACTGCTATTATTTTGAACACAACTGTGTGTGTATGTGTATGTGTATATATATACATACATACATACATACATACATACATATACACACACATACAGTATATATCAGTGAAAGCTTTAAAGAGACAATTGGGTTGATACAAAATATTCCATTTACAAGTTGAATACTCGTTCTTAAGGGGTATCACTAGCCTTTGTTTTTATTTATTTTTTTTTTCTTTTAGCTCTATATAAAGGGAAAAGTTAGAACCTCCGTCAGATGTTTATCGACATGCCCGTTGGGGAAATTCACAACCTCCACTTGGCCTGGTGAGCATTGTCACCGCCATGAAAGTGATGGAAAATCCAGGGTTTCCAAGGTCTGTCTCTGGAACAGAATATACGGGGAGGTCTTCCAGTGAAGACACAAGTTTTATTTTCTTCTAGTGAAAAGACTGTAGTGTCTTTGTAGTGTGAAGAGAAATATCTCCAACAGGACCCAGACAGCAGAACAAAAACTGGCAAATATTTTTACCTTTTCTCACTGTATCCAAAACTAAACATAAAAGGTTTGACCTTACCCTTTAATTGTTATGGTTCCCCCAAACTTAAAGACGTTTATATTTCCCCCTTTTTTTTAGCATTCCTTTGTCGGAAGTTGACTAGCTGATTCAGGGATCTAGAGGTCACCTGATGTCCAATAGATGCTGCATTCAAAGTTGACTGACTCCAAACATCCCACTCCCAGATTTTAAATGTGCCCTTCCTTTTTCACTAGGTGATCCATAAAAAACATACTCACATGCATAGTGGTGTTCTGTAGAACCTGGATGTTCCACTTCTACTCTGTGGGTACTGTGACATCATTGGGAGTTAGTGGTCTCTTCCCGTTTCTTGTAGCTGGCCCCCTGATGATGTGCATGCGCTACGGTGCATCATGAGGGGGGCAGCTGCAAGTACTACGAAAAGTCAGACATTCCCACATTGGCGCACAGCAGCACATGTGCAGTAGAATACACCAAGGTCTCCTGGTGTGTGACTTGGAATCCTAGGAGGCTATGGCAAGCGAAACGTCATTCTCACCAAGGTGAGAATCCAGGAAGTGTGGGGAGGGTTCCCCAAAATAAGGTAACGCAAAAAAAAAACAGGATGGGGGGAGATGACGGAAAAGACGAAGGTCCTTTTTAGGTCAGGTAACGGTTCTCCAGCTTCAAGTAACTTCTTCTTATACTTAGTAAGGAGAGCAGACTCAACTGGTGGTGCAGTGGCGTCCATGAACGAGACAGGGACACTTGACAACAGTCCAGGTGTCAGGGCTCCCGGTAAGACCAGAGATGTGTGAACTGACAGGGAAACACAGGCTCAAGTATGGTGTAACAATATAATTTATTAAAGGTTATACACAAATATAAACGCACAATATAACAAAATCAAACCTTCAACTGATAACGGAATGTACACAGACAAGAGCAGTCAGGGCTGGTGAGGTGGAGTGGTCAGGCAGGCCGGGTCAGGAACCATCGGGCAGACAAGACACAAAGGAGCAGGCAGAGCGTAGTCAGACGGGCCGGGTCAGGAACAATCAGGCAGACAAGGTACCAAAGGAGCAGGCTGGAGAGTGGTCAGGAATAGCTGGGGTCAGGACAGGCGGAGTTCATTCAGAGTCAGGATCAAAGCAGAGTCAGGATCAAAGCAGAATCAGGAATCAGGCAGGAAGCAGACAGGATGCAGGTACAGGGGCTCATGGGAAACATACACCAAGGCACTGACTGCAGGTCTGGCCATTCCTTAAATACACCTCCTGCAATCAGCCTCAGGTGATGGCTGACTGCAGGAGTGAGCTTCTTGTTGCTGAGAGCACCCGCTGGCCAGCCCTGGTACTGCAGCCCACACGGCAGATGAGTCCCACCACAAATGGTGAGTCCATTCCTGACACCAGGTAAGTTTGTTCTGCACTTTAATTCTCAAAGGCAGTAAACAAACACCGTTTCAGTGCAGGAGGGATTTGTACAGCAGGTCCATAGCATAAACAGAGGTGCTCAACCTTTTGAAGCACAAGGGCCACTTTAGTGATTTGATAACCGGTCGTGGGGTCATTTGAATAGCATAATGAACATTTTCAAAAAGCTCACCAAACCTGCAGGATATAATAGAGGCCTACGGCTCAGTGCAGCTAACCTGCAGGTGCTCTGTGCTGCTCCGGTGGTCAGTGTAAAAGCAGCCTAATAGTTGTTAACCCTTTTATAGGTGCTAATATGCTCATTGCAAAAGCACAGTATACAGTATATGTTGTATAATACACTGATGTTTTTTTCCCTCTTCCAGCTTCTGCTGGCATCGCTCTCCAGGCTGCTAGAAAAGTCCCAGGCGCAGTGCACTTGATATCACTCTGCCTGGGACAGGAGCTGGCTTATGCAGCTCCTACTCCCTCCACGGCTGTCTGCTTCCTCTGCTGCCAGCTCCGGCTCTATGCACTCTGATGCTCTGGGATGTTGGGTCGGCAAGCCCAAATCATGATCAATGAGTTGCTGGCCCGAGGCATGAGCGTCCCTGATTTGAGGTCCATGGACACACAAGAAGGCTCAGAGGGCCACAGGTTGAGCACCCCTGGCATAAAACAAAATATCTGCTCGTCTGATCTACTAATCAAAGCAAGATACGTTCCTGATTAACAGGGTGCCCTTAATGGGTTCATCAAAACAAACAGGCAGGTCTTGTATCCTTGGAAGCTTCTTACAGCAGAGAAAGAGAGGGATCCCTGAGCATCGGTCAGCTTACATATATGAAGTACATAAATATATATATATATAAAACCATATATAAGGTGCAGCGCTATAATAGTAAATGGCATATATAACATATAAAATATATATATATACACTAAAGTGCAAATATCAAATCACACTGCGGTGAGGTTAAGTGAGATGAAAAAAGTCCCAAAATAAGTCAAACGTGGGGATCCAATAGATCCTAGTAGGTGCGTGGGATAAGATTCTGTGTAGCACACGGTGAATCTGAGGTAAAAATTGCGCACTCACCAGAAGTGGGCTCAGGACCCTTTGATAATGTGCACTGCATGAAACGCGTCAGTGGGGCTGCAGTATCTGGACGTCTGACCACCGCAGGTGGTCATCCTAACTATTATCTGAGTCCCCACTTGCAGAATCTACCTTAACAGGGGACCCCGGATGGTGACACGCCTGAGACACGCATATGAAATTTGAAGTACCGTATTTTTCGCTCCATAAGACGCACTTTTTTCCCCCCAAAAAAAGGGGGGAAATGTCAGTGCGTCTTATGGAGCGAATATAAAGCAGCCAGTCCGGTATTCCTGCCGCCACCATGTCAGAATACCGGGCCGGCCGCTCAGCTGTTCTCTCCTGCAGGGCCTTACCTGTTCCTCGCTCCAGCGCTGCACAGTCTTCCCGCGCTGGCTTCTGTGACAGCCGGGTGCCCACTGCGCATGCGCTGCGCTTTGTGAATGGTGCGGTGTCTTCTGGGACACAACACAGGTCATCTCCTGTACTATGTCCGCAGTCTCTGGTCATCTCCTGTACTGTGTCCGCAGTCTCTGGTCATCTCCTGTACTGTGTCCGCAGTCTCTGGTCATCTCCTGTACTGTATCCGCAGTCTCTGGTCATCCCCTGTACTATGTCCGCAGTCTCTGGTCGTCCCCTGCACTGTCCGCAGTCTCTGGTCGTCCCCTGCAATGTCCACAGTCTCTGGTCGTCCCCTGCACTGTCTGCAGTCTCTGGTCATCTGTACTGTGTCCGTGGTATTTTCCCTGTACTATGTCCGCAGTCTCTGGTCATCTCCTGTACTATGTCCGCAGTCTCTGGTCATCTCCTGTACTGTGTCCGCAGTCTCTGGTCATCTCCTGTACTGTGTCCGCAGTCTCTGGTCATCTCCTGTACTGTGTCCGCAGTCTCTGGTCATCTCCTGTACTGTGTCCGCAGTCTCTGGTCATCTCCTGTACTGTGTCCGCAGTCTCTGGTCATCTCCTGTACTATGTCCGCAGTCTCTGGTCATCTCCTGTACTGTGTCCGCAGTCTCTGGTCATCTTCTGTACTGTGTCCGCAGTCTCTGGTCATCTCCTGTACTGTGTCCGCAGTCTCTGGTCATCTCCTGTACTGTGTCCGCAGTCTCTGGTCATCTCCTGTACTGTGTCCGCAGTCTCTGGTCATCTCCTGCACTGTCTGCAGTCTCTGGTCATCTCCTGTACTGTGTCCGCAGTCTCTGGTCATCTCCTGTACTGTGGCCGCAGTCTCTGGTCATCTGTACTATGTCCGCAGTCTCTGGTCATCTCCTGTAGTATGTCCGCAGTCTCTGGTCATCTCCTGTACTGTGTCCGCAGTCTCTGATCATCTCCTGTACTATGTCCGCAGTCTCTGGTCATTCCCTGTACTATGTCTGCAGTCTCTGTTCATCTCCTGTACTGTGTCCGCAGTCTCTGGTCATCTCCTGTACTATGTCCGCAGTCTCTGGTCATCTCCTGTACTGTGTCCGCAGTTTCTGGTCATCTCCTGTCCTGTGTTTGCAGTCTCTGGTCATCTCCTGTACTGTGTCCGCAGTCTCTGATCATCTCCTGTACTATGTCCGCAGTCTCTGGTCATCTCCTGTACTGTGTCCGCAGTTTCTGGTCATCTCCTGTACTGTGTCCGCAGTCTCTGGTTATCCCCTGTACTATGTCTGCAGTCCATTGGTTCAGAATATTTTTTTTTCTTGTTTTTCGCCTCTAAAACCTAGGTGCGTCTTATGGTCAGGTGCGTCTTATGGAGCGAAAAATACGGTATATACCCAAGGTGCGATTGGAAGGTGTAGGATTCTATCCCTATCTTGGCAACTGATGATCGCTATCTGATATCACAGGATAAACCTTACATGCATTTTTTTGACGCACTTCTGGTGAGTGCGCAATTTTTTACCTCAGATTCACCGTGTGCTACACAGAATCTTATCCCAAGCACCTACTAGGATCTATTGGATCCCTACGTTTGACTTATTTTGGGACTTTTTTCATCTCACTTAACCTCACCGCAGTGATTTGATATTTGCACTTTAGTGTTTATATATATTTTATATGTTATATATGCCATTTACTATTATAGCGCTGCACCTTATATATGGTTTTATATACATATATTTATGTACTTTATTGGAAGGTTCTCTCTTGGTTACCTTTTGGTGTTCTAGCCGCTTTGAGATTTCCGGATAGCGCTCGCATATTATCTTTTGCATGTACATATATGAAGGTCTGAGGGCAGCTGAGACTAAGAATAAAGTCTAGCTACCAAGTAAAATGTGGACACAGACATAGAGGCTTTATTCCACCAAAAGCTCTACAAAGCCTCCGTGCTCCAGGACCCAACAAAGATGTGTGAAAACAGGTTTGTTTTCGCCATATCAATCATCAACTTTGTAGCCCCTCACCATTTGGAGGCGAGAAAGCTAGGTGACACATACAGTATATCCTGTCCACAATCCTGCAAGACAGAGGCTTGCACCTCTAAATGACAAGCCGAAAAGTCAAACTCTAAGTAAGTAAAGATAAATTAGGGGGCAAATAACTATTCTAAAAATTCTATCCTGTCTAGCAATTTCTCACCTCTAACGCATGATGCCTTGATGCATACCCAGCAGGTCTGACAATGCAATCTCCCCTCGCCTTACTTTGCTAAACTTTTCATTGTGTGTCTTGCCCAGCACTGCACAGCCACTTCTTCAAAATCTTCTTCTTTGTTAAAACATGATGTGATGTGTGGCATATAGTGGTGCCGTTCATTTAGAGTGGTACCCAATGCACAAACACAGTCGCTGGCAATGTACCCATGGTACAGCGAACCACAACATGTATGGGACAACTTTACAAAGCAAGTTTACACAACTTCAAGATGGTTCTGAGTCAGGGGCGGACTGACCATTCGAGCACTCGGGCACTGCCCCGAGGGCCCGGGGTCAGTAGGGGGCCCCATGAAATGCCCCTGGTACCTTTTTTATAGGCTTTTTTGAGTGTGGGCAAGGACACAGGGGCCCCATGATCCCCTATTGCCCGGGGGCCCCATGATTTGTCAGTCCGCCCCTGTTCTGAGTAATAGAAGTAGGCTAGAAATAATTGAAATACAATGTGTGAATGAAAATATGATTTTACACTTTGACCATTGGTACACTCTAGCTTTGTAATAAAATTTTAAAACCCCAAAAAATTAATTACACGGACAATGGTTACTCACACTTTTACATCAGCTCCGCACCGCAGTAAAAACTGTAAACATTCTTTTGCCCTCTTTCCGTTCTTCTGATTTAAGACCAGGTGCAGAGCTCTCCATTTGGACCGGCTGGGCAGGTTCACGTCCATCTTGTAATCCTCAATTAGAAGCTTCAGACACCGAAGCCGACCGTGCTGAGCGGCCATGTGTAAAGCTGTGAATCCCTGAGAGAGGAAATGAACTGTATCATAACATCATTTTTATAACACCCCTATCCCTTTTAAAAGAAATATCCATCAGACAATGCTTGAAGTAACTTAACCACTTGCCCTCCAGAGGATTTACCCCCCCCCCCCCTTCCTGACCAGGCCATTTTTTTGCGATACGGCACTGCGTTACTTTAACTGACAATTGCGTAGTCATGCAACGCTGCACCCAAATGAAATTTATGTCCTTTTTTCCCACAAATAGAGCTTTCTTTCGGTGATATTTGATCACCTCTGTGTTTTTTGTTTTTTTGCGCTATAAACATATCCAGTAAAAAAAATTTAAAAATCAAATTTCATCACAAATTTAGGCCAAAATGTATTCAGCTACATGTCTTTGTTAAAAAATTTTTTTAAAAATCCCAATACATGTAAATTAATTGGTTTACATGAAAGTTATAGTGTCTACAAATGGCGGTATATATGCTGGAATTTTTTTTTTTATACTAGTAATAGCAGCAATCAGCGACTTATTGTACTGGGGGACTGCGGTGGGCATTCTGACACTGGGGGGGGGGGGGGACTGACTAACTGCTACTGATATCCCCAGTGACACTAATACAGTTATCAGTGCTAATAAAAAGCACTGACACTGTGCTAATGGCACTGGGCAGGAAGGGGTTAACATCTGGGGCGATCAAAGGGTTAACTGTGTGTGTTTTACTATGTAAGAATTCTGCTTTGTATTGCTCTGCTATGCAGAGCAATACAAAGCAGCATGTGGGTGCTGACAGGGGAGAGATCTGTATTGTTTACATACAGCCCTCTTCCCTGTCAGTGTTCCTCCGTGATTGCCGAGTGCTGGTGGGGAATCTCCGTCCGGGACCCGGTGATCGACAGCTGTAGCCGCCAATGTTGGCGTGGGTAGGGTGGTGCACGTGTGTACTCCCTACCCGGAAATGCAAAATCACGTATATATACATATATATATATCTATACACACGTGATTTTGTGCAGACCTGCCGCCCTGTGGCAGTAGTTCTGCTATAGGGCATTCAGGAAGCGATTAAAGAGAAACTATATGAGTTTTGATCAGTTTTATTTGAAGGGACGCTGCTATGAGCTGGAGGGTCCCTAGTGTAAATTTAGTGATGGCAGCTAGGCTGTACCCAGCCTGAGCTCTACGTATGTTATCTGAATTCCTTGGGGTTCCCCTAAGCTTTTTTTCTGCCTGCTACTGTTGAGTGTAATCCAATAGGTAGAGAGAGAAGATGCAGTGGTGTTGATTTTCTAAAGCTGGAGAGCACAAAATCTGGTTTGCAAGCTCTGCGTAGAAACCAATTAGCTTCTAACTTCAGATGTTCAATTAAGCTTTGACAAAAAAGCTGCAAGCTGATTGGTTCCTATGCAGAGCTGCACAAGATTTTGCAGTTTTGGTAAATCAGCTCCAATGTGTCAAGATATGAATATTAATTTCACCCTGCCCAATCAAAGAAGGGTCTATGCCAGTGATGTGGGTTAGGGAAGGAAATATTTTGAGTGACCTTCTAGAGGCGTCTTTTCCCTCCCAGGCTTTGCCTTGTAGAGTTGTACTGTTTATTTATTTCAGGTACTTATATAGCACTGTCAATTAATACAGCTCTTTACATATATATTGTACATTCACATCTGTCCCTAACCCTCAAGGGGTGTACAATCTAAGGTAGTACTGAAAGAAAGTCCCTGGCCTCCCAGATCTGTTGCCCGGGGAAGTTGTGAGTCCAGACGGCCTTGCTTCCCAGGTCTGCTCCCTGAGGGAGAATATAGCTCTAGAGAGGTCTGCTTCATGCTCCTCAGGCCTGCTGCCTGGAGAGGATATAGTTCTAGAGGTCAAATTCATGCTCTTCAGGTACAGTGGGGCAAAAAAGTATTTAGTCAGCCACCAATTGTGCAAGTTCTCCCACTTAAAAAGATGAGAGAGGCCTGTCATTGGCATCATAGGTAGACCTCAACTATGAGAGACAAAATGAGAAAAAAATCACATTGGCTGATTTGGAAAGAATTTATTTGCAAATTATGGTGGAAAATAAGTATTTGGTCAATATGAAAAGTTCATCTCAATATTTTGTTATATATCCTTTGTTGGCAATGACAGAGGTCAAACGTTTCCTGTAAGTCTTCACAAGGTTGGCACACATTGTTGCTGGTATGTTGGCCCATCCTCCATGCAGATCTCCTCTAGAGCAGTGATGTTTTGGGGCTGTCGCTGGGCAACACAGACTTTCAACTCCCTCCAAAGGTTTTCTATGGGGTTGAGATCTGGAGACTGGCTTGGCCACTCCAGGACCTTGAAATGCTTCTTACGAAGCCACTCCTCCGTTGCCCGGGTGGTATGTTTGGGATCATTGTCATGTTGGAAGACCCAGCCACGTTTCATCTTCAATGCCCTTGCTGATGGAAGGAGGTTTGCACTCAAAATCTCACGATACATGGCCCCATTCATTCTGTCCTGTACATGGATCAGTCGTCCTGGTCCCTTTGCGGAGAAACAGCCCCAAAGCATGATGTTGCCACCCCCATGCTTCACAGTAGGTATGGTGTTCTTTGGATGCAACTCAGCATTCTCTCTCCTCCAAACACGACAAGTTCTGTTTCTACCAAACAGTTCTATTTTGGTTTCATCTGACCATATGACATTCTCCGATTCCTCTTCTGGATCATCCAATTGCTCTCTAGCAAACTTCAGATGGGCCCGGACATGTACTGGCTTAAGCAGGGGAACACGTCTGGCACTGCAGGATCTGAGTCCCTGGTGGCGTAGTGTGTTACTGTTGGTAGCCTTTGTTACGTTGGTCCCGGCTCTCTGCAGGTCATTCACTAGGTCCCCCCCGTGTGGTGCTGGGATTTTTGCTCACCGTTCTTGTGATCATTTTGACCCCACGGGGTGAGATCTTATGTGGAGCCCCAGATCGAGGGAGATTATCAGTGGTCTTGTATGTCTTCCATTTTCTAATTATTGCTCCCACAGTTGATTTGTTCACACCAAGCTGCTTGACTATTGCAGATTCAGTCTTCCCAGCCTGGTGCAGGTCTACAACTTTGTTTCTGGTGTCCTTCAACAGCTCTTTGGTCTTCACCATAGTGGAGTTTGGAGTGTGACTGTTTGAGGTTGTGGACAGGTGTCTTTTATACTGATAACAAGTTCAAACAGGTGCCATTGATACAGGTAATGAGTGCAGGACAGAGGAGCCTCTTAAAGAAGAAGGTACAGGTCTGTGAGAGCCAGAAATCTTGCTTGTTTGTAGGTCACCAAATACTTATTTTCCACCATAATTTGCAAATAAATTCTTTCCAAATCAGCCAATGTGATTGTCTGGATTTTTTTTTCTCATTTTGTCTCTCACAGTTGAGGTCTACCTATGATGCCAATGACAGGCCTCTCTCATCTTTTTAAGTGGGAGAACTTGCACAATTGGTGGCTGACTAAATACTTTTTTGCCCCACTGTATATTACCTGGGGAGGATATAGTTCTAGAGAGCTCCGCTTCATGCTCCTCAGGCCTGCTGCCTGGAGAGGTTATAGTTCTAGAGGTCAATTTCATGCTCTTCAGGTATGTTAACTGGGGAGGATCTAGCTCTAGAGAGCTCCGCTTCATGCTCCTCAGGCCTGCTGCCTGGGATTGTAAGCTCTAACGAGCAGGACCATCTGTTTCCTCTTGTACCAAATTGTATTGTAACTGTAATGTCTATCTTAATTTTGTAAAGCGCTGCGCAAACTGTTGGCGCTTTATAAATCCTGTATGATAATAATAATAATAATAAATGTCCGCTTCATTCTCCTCATGCCTGCTGCCTGGGGGGATCTAACTCTAGAGGTCCAGTTCATGCTCCTGATCTCTGCTGCCTGGGGAGGCTATAGCTCTAATAAAGTCAATTTCATGTTCCTCAGCCCTGCTGCCTGGGGAGGTATAGCTCTAGAGGTCCACTTCATGCTCCTCAGGCCCACTGTCTGAGGATGATATAGCTCTTGGGAGGTCTACCTCATGCTCCTCAGGCCTGCTGCCTTGGGGGGGGACTAACTCTAGAGGTCTATTTCATGCTCCATCAGATCTGCTGCCTGGGGAGGATATAGCTCTAGAAGTCAATTTCATGCTCCTCAGGTCTGCTGCCTGGGGAGGGGGGGTATAGCTCTAGAGAGGTCTACTTCATGCTCCTCAGGCCTGCTGCCTGGGGAGGATGTAGCTCTAGAAAGGTCAACTTTATGCTCCCCTGGCCTGCTGCCTACGGAAGTAAAGCTCTAGAGGTCCAATTCATACTCCTCAGATCTGCTGCCTGGGGAGGATATAGCTCTATAGGTCCATTTCTTTCTCCTCAAGTATGTGCCTGTGGAGGATATAGCTTTAAAGAGGTCCACTTCGTGCTCCTCAGGCCCTGCTGCCTGGTGAAAGAAAGTTAAGCTGAAAAAGAGATCTGCTTAGTCAGTTGTCGGTCCCAGCTTTAAGGTCTGCGATGACAAATTGCCCAATTGCCCACCATTGCTCCTATGTTTAAAGATCCATAACTGACCTGTATGGGGCAGAGATACTTAAAGGATGCTGGCCATCCGGTCTACTACATCTGTATTAGTGGAGGTTAGAGATACTATGGAGCAGAGAGAATTTTTGTTGCTGCTTTTGGGGTATCCTGTGCCCCAACCCTCTCTCCTCTGGACAGATAAGCAAATAAAATAACAAAAAGAAGATTGGCAGAGTGGAAGTCCATCTCCAAGTGGGTTGGTGAGCTTCTAGGTGCAGAAACATGGCAAATTACAAGTAAAAAGGCTAGGAGGGCCCATAAAATCCAGCAACTCTTTAGGTGGTGAATGCTAAATATTTTTCAAAGCACTGTGGGTTTTGTTAAAGAGTACACCAGAAACTGGCTGCTTTCAGACATGCTGTCTCTGATTGAAACCTATGAGGTTTCCTACGGAGAGGGCGTCACTGCTCTGACTCATCTATGTATTTAAATTTAAGTTTGAGCTATGGAGCTCTGTAAGCAACAACATTTTTTGTTTTCAACAAAGGACCTAAAGCAAAGATAGGCAACCTTGACACTCCAGCTGTTGTGGAGCTACACGTCTTATGAGGCATTGCAAGACTCCGGCAGCCAGAGGCATGACTCCCAGAAGCATGGGCATGATGAGATTTGAAGTTTCACTGCAGCTGGAGTGTTGAGGTTGCCTACTCCTGATCTAAGGATAGCCCGGAAACAATGTACAAGAGACCAAGAGCTCAACCTGCTGGCTGGACATGAGAATACAACATGCTTGAAATTTCACTGCAGCTGTAGTGCCGAGGTTGCCTACTCCTGATCTAAGGAAGGCCCGGAAAAAATGTGAAAGAGACAAAGAGCTGGCATGGACATTAGAATAGAACATACTTGAAATGCCACTGCAGCTGTAGTGTTGAGGTTGCCTACTCCTGATCTATGGATAGTGTGGAAAAAATGTAAAAGAGACCAAGAGCTCACCCTGCTGGGTGGACATGAGAATACAATATATTCATATCCAATATTCCATATTTACCTTTAACCACTTGAGCTCCTGAGGATTTACCCCCCTTAATGACCAGGCCTCTTTTTGCTACTCGGCGCTGCACTAATTCAACTGATAATTGCACGGTCATGCAATGATGAAATTTACGTCCTTTTTTTCACACAAATAGAGCTTTCTTTCGGTGTAATTTGATCAGCTGTGCGCTTTTTATTTTTCACGCTATAAACAAAAAAAGGCCAAAAATTTTGAAGAAAAACAATATTTTTCATTTTCAGCTATAAAAAATATATAGTAAACTCAAAGTTGGTTATACATTTAGGCCAAAATGTATTCTGCTCCATGTTTTTGGTATCCCAATGAGTGTATATTGATTGCTTTGTTTGAAAGTTATAGCATCTACAAACTATGGTATAGATACTGTAATTTACGCCATTTTTCTGCTATACAGCGCTGCACTAGTTTAATGGACAATTGCGCGGTCATGCAATATGGTACATAAATTAAATTTACATCCTTTTTTTCCCCACAAATTGAGCTTTCTTTCGGTGGTATTTGATTGCCTGTGCGGTTTTTATTTTTTTGCGCTATAAAAAAAAAGGCTGACAATTTTGAGGAAAAAAAACAATATTTTGGACTTTTTGCTATAAAACATGTCCAGTAAAAAAAAAATTTAAAAATCAAATTTAGTCATAAATTTCTGCCAAAATGCATTCTGCGACATGTCTTTGCTAAAAAAAACCCCAATATGTGTAAATTAATTGGTTTATGTGAAAGTTATAGTGTTTACAAATGGCGGGAAAGATACTGGGATGTTTATGGTTTTTTTTATACTAATAATGGCGGCGATCAGCGAATTATGGCGGCGATCAGGGACTTATGGCAGCGACCAGCGACTTATGGCGGGACTGCGGGACTGCGGCGGACATTCTGACATTGGGAGGTACTGACTTGGGGTCACTGACATCCCCAAAAACACTACTACAGTGATCAGTGCAAAAAAACAAAAAACTGACACTGTACTAATGGCAATGGGGAGGAAGGGGTTAACTTTATTTTGCAGAGAAGGGTTATAGGAGTGAGGGGAGTGTTTTACTGGGGGGCGGGGGTGTGCACTGGGCGGGACAAGGCTGATCGAGAAAGAGAAACTGTTCTTTCTCGATCAGCTCATCCTCGAGCTGACAGGGAAGTGACAGACAGCACAGCTACTGCAGCTGTGCTCTCTGTCACTGTTTGCCGCCGATCGCCGGGACATAGCCGCTAAGGAGCGGCTGTGACCCGGCGACTGACATCTGCGGCGGTGATCCACGGGACAAATAGGGCAGCGGCACGCCTCGCGCGCGCCCCCTATTTGTTTACACAACACACGTTTTAAAACGTGGTTTTGCCTGTGAGTGCCGCCATGCCACCATATATGTACAGTGGCTGGGCGGCATGCGGTTAAAAAGAAACAAATTTCTTTAAAAAGTAATTTTTTAGTCTGGATAATTAATATATAATTAAAAATTGAATGCAGCACCAGAAGGAAAGACTTGCTGGGCTTTCTAGTTCTGCGTCTAAATACATTCCGATTGTCCTGATCAGTGACTTCCTGATATTAGATTAATTAACTAAATGATTTTTAATACACCAAATTGCCAGAATTTCTCCTGATGGCAGCTCTGCCCCATAGATGAGTTGTATTATCTTCACATCATCATATAATGTAGCTAGAACCAGATGGCTGCAGATTATCGGGTCACAGAGGATTAACTTGGTCTTACCGTCCTCATCCCGCAGTGTTTAGTGTCTTCTGGAGACAGGGTCTGCGTTATGTAATTTTACTGCGGCCTGCTGAGCTGACACTTACATTCCCATCCTGCTCGACGTGCGAGTCCGCTGTCTGCATACACAGCCGCAGCCAATCCACGTTCCCAACCGAGGCCGCCATGAGCTGATCACTGGTAATATCCGCCTTGTCCAGAGCGCCCTTCTGGGGGTCGATTGTCTGGGGGGTCATTCTTCTGTTCCTACAGAAAAGACAAAAATAGCTGTTAGTATGGCTAACGATAATCTATTTTTTTTAATCTAAACTTTGCCTTCCCATTGGTTCGGCACAGTTGTGTAGGATTGTGCCATTAGTACAGTGTCAGTGCTTTTTATTAGCACTGATCACTGTATTGGTGTCACTGGGGATGTCAGTGACACCAAGTCTGTTCCCCCAGTGTCAGAATACCCGCCGCAGTCCAGCTATAAGTCGCTGATGGACGCCATTACTAATGAAAAAAAAAATTCCAGTATATATACCGCCATTTGTAGACGCTACAACTTTCACGTAAACCAATTCATTTACACGTGTTGGGATTTTTCTTAGCAAAGACGTGGAGCAGAATACATTTTGGCCTAAATTTACGCCGAAATCTGATTTTTTTAAAATTTTTATTGGACATGTTTAAAAGCAAGAAGTCAAAAAATTGGTTAAGATGGAAAAGTGAAGGAAATAAGTATTTGATCCCCTGCTGATGTTGAATGTTTGCCCCTCACAAAAACATGATCAGTCTAACAATCGAATGTTCGGTGTATTGTAACACTGAGAGACAGAATAGCAACAAAAAATTCATGTCTAACAAATGATGACTGATTTGCATGTTCATGAGGGAAATAAGTATTTGATCCCCTTCACAAAACATGACTTAGTACTTGGTGGCAAATCCCTTGTTGGCAATCAGAGGTCAGATGTTTCCTGTAGTTGGCCACCAGGTTTGCACACATCTCAGGAGGGATTTTGGCCCACTCCTCTTGGCAGATCCTCTCCAAGTCATTAAGGTTTGATGGCTGACGTTTGGCAACTTGAACTTTCAGCTCCCTCCACAGATTTTCAATCGGATTAAGGTCTGGAGACTGGCTAGGCCACTCCAGGACCTTAATGTGCTTCTTCTTGAGCCACTCCTTTGTTGCCTTGGCTGTGAATTTTGGGTCATTGTCATGCTGGAACACCCATCCACGACCCATTTTCAATGCCCTGGCTGACGGAAGAAGGTTCTCACCCAAGATTTGATGGTACATTGCCCTGTCCATCGTCCCTTTGATGCGGTGCAGTTGTTCTGTCCCCTTAGCAGAAAAACACCCCCAAAGTAGAATGTTTCCACCACCATGTTTGACAGTTGGGATGGTGTTCTTGGGGTCATAGGCAGCATTTCTCTTTCTCTAAACAGTTGAGTTGATGCCAAAGAGCTCGACTTTGGTCTCATCTGACCACAACACTTTCAACCAGTCCTCCTCTGCATCATTCAGATGTTCAGTGGCAAACTTCAGATGGGCCTGGACAAGTGATTTCTTGAGCAGAGGGACCTTGCGGGCACTGCAGGATTTCAGTCCTTGTCGGCGTAGTGTGTTACCAATTGTTTTCTTGGTGACTGTGGTCCCATCTGCCTGGAGATCATTGACAAGATCCTCACGTGTAGTTCTGGGATGATTCCTCACTGTTCTCATGATCATTGACACTCCACGAGGTGAGATCTTGAATGGTGCACCAGACCTAGGGAGACTGACAGTTGTTTTGTGTTTCTTCCATTTGTGAATGATTGCACCAACTGTTGTCACCTTCTCACCAAGCTGCTGGCGATAGTTTTGTAGCCCAGTCCAGCCTTGTGTAGGTCTACAATCTTGTCTGACATCCTTGGACAGCTCTTTGGTCTTTGCCATGGTGGAGAGTTTGGAAACGGATTGATTGCTCCTGTAGACAGGTGTCTTTTTTACAGGTAACAACATGAGATTAGCAGCACTCCCTTTAAGAGACTGCTTCTAATCTCAGCTTGTTACCTGTATGAAAGACACCTGGTAGCCAGAAATCCTGCTGAATGATAGGGGATCAAATACTTATTTCCCTCATGAACATGCAAATCAGTCATCATTTGTTAGACATGCATTTCTGCTGAATTTTTTGTTGCTATTCTGTCTCTCAGTGTTACAATACACCGAACATTCGATTGTTAGACTGATCATTTCTTTGTGAGGGGCAAACATTCAAAATCAGCCGGGGATCAAATACTTATTTCCTTCACTGTAAGTACCTGAAATAAATAATAAATAACTTTTGTGCGACTTTTGAGAGCTTACATTGCAGTCTGTGGCACTCAAGTCGCATGAAAGTAACGCAAGGAACTTTTTTAAGTTGCTGTGCATAGATTTGAATGGCTTCCATTGAAATACATGGGCTGAGACTTGATGTGTGACTTTATGTGTACAAAGTAACATGACAAGTCGCACAAGTGTGAATGGAGCCTAAGTATATAAAAAAAAAACCCTGTTGATCCTGCCAGAAATTCAGAGCTGCACTTTGTACACTTCTTGTGTTATCTTAATGAGGGCAATTACCCCGCCCAATCTCATGTCTTAGGACTAAAAAAAAATTGGTCTATGCTGTGTATAGTGAACAAAAACTGGACAGGGCTGACACCATTCATCCACAGAAATGCTGTGTGTTGTCAGGACTTAGGAGATGGGTGCATTTCAGGCTGCAGTAGGGGCTGGTCTGTGTCAGACATTTGTGAACACTGCCAAGAACTATAATCGTAAACAGTGATGTAGAGCAACAATATACAATCATTTATACAAAAAAGTCCCAAATAAAAAGTCTATTCAGAAGTGTGCGTCCGACCACCAGTGTGCCGTGATAAATTCACATATCTTCCAATACATCAAAGGCCGCTTGTGCTCTGCATGTGTCCACCTCATGTGAATGCTCACCTTATAATATTCACCCCCAATATAAATCAAGGTCGAAGTGCGCTTTTGCCCCTTCTTGGGCTATAATATCTACAGATCCTTGGACAGATGTCTTCCTTCCTTGGCTGCAGGGGGCTCCAAACTTTCCAAATAAGGGGCCAGTTTATTATATTTCAAACATTAGAGGGGCCGGACTGTGGCCAGTAGAAGCAGAAAATGTCCTGGTGTTGGTAAAAAAGCCCCATCATTGGTGTCAGTGGATGGAATAGTGCTCCATCATTGGTGTCAGTGGGAGGAATAGTGCCCCATCATTGGTGTCAGTGGGAGGAATAGTGCCCCATCATTGGTATCAGTGGGAGGAATAGTGCTCCATCATTGGTATCAGTGGGAGGAATAGTGCCCCATCATTGGTGTCAGTGGGAGGAATAGTGCCCCATCATTGGTATCAGTGGGAGGAATAGTGCCCCATCATTGGTATCAGTGGGTGGAATAGTGCCCCATCATTGGTGTCAGTGGGAGGAATGGTGCCCCATCATTGGTGTCAGTAGGAGGAATAGTACCCCATTATTGGTGTCAGTGAGAGAAATAGTGCCATATCATTGGTGTCAGTGGATGGAATAGTGCCCTATCATTGGTGTCAGTGGATGGAATAGTGTCCCGTTATAGGTGCCAGTGGGAGGAATGATGACTCATCATTTGTATCTGTGAAAGGAATATTGCCCAATTGGTATCAGTGGAGGAATGGTACCCCATTTTTGGTGTCAGTGGAATGATGACCATAATGACCATGGATGATGCCTGCAGATGTACTGTATATAGTGACCATGGATGATGCCTGCAAATTTACATAATGACCATGGATGATGCCTGCAGATGTATATAGTGACCATGGATGATGCCTGCAGATGTATATAGTGACCATGGATGATGCCTGCAGATGTAGATGGTGACCATGGATGATGCCTGCAGATGTAGATGGTGACCATGGATGATGCCTGCAGATGTAGATGGTGACCATGGATGATGCCTGCAGATGTAGATGGTGACCATGGATGATGCCTGCAGATGTACATAGTGACCATGGATGATGCCTGCAAATTTACATAATGACAATGGATGATGCCTGCAGATGTAGATAGTGACCATGGATGATGCCTGCAGATGTAGATAGTGACCATGGATGATGCCTGCAGATGTACATAGTGACCATGAATGATGCCTGCAGATGTACATGGTGACCATGGATGATGCCTGCAGATGTACATGGTGACCATGGATGATGCCTGCAGATGTAGATAGTAACCATGGATGATGCCTGCAGATGTACATGGTGACCATGGATGATGCCTGCAGATTTACATAATGACAATGGATGATGCCTGCAGATGTAGATAGTGACCATGGATGATGCCTGCAGATGTAGATAGTGACCATGGATGATGCCTGCAGATGTAGATAGTGACCATGGATGATGCCTGCAGATGTACATAGTGACCATGGATGATGCCTGCAGATGTACATAGTGACCATGGATGATGCCTAAAGATGTAGATAGTGACCATGGATGATGCCTGCAGATGTACATAGTGACCATGGATGATGCCTGCAGATGTACATAGTGACCATGGAAGATGCCTAAAGATGTACATAGTGACCATGGATGATGCCTGCAGATGTACATAGTGACCATGGATGATGCCTGCAGATGTACATAGTGACCATGGAAGATGCCTAAAGATGTACATAGTGACCATGGATGATGCCTAAAGATGTACATAGTGACCATGGATGATGCCTAAAGATGGCATCGTCCTTCTGGAGAGAATATCAGATGAATGACAGTACAATGTGTATTTTGTATACTCTCACACATGGTGGTGATATGTGTTAGTGCAGCCGGGGGGCATGAATCCCACTTTGGGGTTTACATAAAAAATGCTGACTATTGTCAGCTCTCCTCTCCTGCAAAGCTTGCAATCCCTATTGATTAAAAGTTCAACTCTGGTGGAGGGAAAGGTAGTTCCGGATTGTTGGGTGGGCTTGGGTTCCCGTCATGTTTTCAGAACAATGAGTAATCCTGTTCTGTGCGGCCTTTCATTCCTCTGCTCCTCTCATTAACTTATTTCTAGACAAAAATAATTCCCCGGTAATCCGCTACAAGAGCCTAATGCAGGACAGAGGATTACAGGGGTTGTCCGAGGGTCAGCCTGCTCTACATGTGTGACCTGACCCACTGACACCGACACCACTGCAACGCTGCACCATTTCTGTGTCAGTGTAATACCGCTTCCCTCCCTCCCATCGTCTGTACTATTCACCTCTATATACAGAATGAGCCCCCTATATTAGCAGCTTCTACTGATTGGGGTGTTATGTGGGTGGAGATGAAAACGGGATGGATGGATAGATAGATAGATCGATCAGTATGTGGGGGTGCAGTATACATTCCCCCAGGCTTGGTATAGCGTTGCTGTTTTGGGTCTGAAAGAAGTGATGATTGGACTACAGTTGCGGTGATACAGGTTGCAATGATGCGGGTTGTGGTGATGCGGGTTCCGGTTTGCGGTGATGCAGGTTGTGGTGATATGGGCTGTTGTGATGCGGGTTGTGGTGATACAGATTGCAATGTTACGGGTTATTGTGATGTGTGTTGTGGTGATGTAGATTGTGGTGATGCGTGTTGTGGTGATACAGATTGCAGTGCTACGGGTTGTGGTGATGCGGGTTGCAGTGATGTAGATTGTGGTGATGCAGGTTGTGGCGATGCGAGTTGTGGTAATGCAGGTTGTGGTGATACAGACTGCGGTGATGCGAGTTGTGGTGATGCTGGTTGCGGTGATACAGATTGCGGTGATGTGGGTTGTGGTGATGTGGGTGATGCGGGTTGCGTTGATGTGGGTTGCGGTGATGAGGGTTGCGGTGATACGAGTTGTGATGATGCTGGTTGCGGTGATACAGATTGCTGTGATGCGAGTTGTGGTGATGCTGGTTGCGGTGATACAGATTGCTGTGATGCGAGTTGTGGTGATGCTGGTTGCGGTGATACAGATTGCTGTGATGCGAGTTGTGGTGATGCTGGTTGCGGTGATACAGATTGCTGTGATGCGAGTTGTGGTGATGCGGGTTGCGGTGATACAGATTGCGGTGATACAGATTGCGGTGATGTGCGTTATGCGGGTTGCGGTGATACAGATTGCGGTGATGTGGGTTGTGGTGATGTGGGTGATACGGGTTGCGGTGATGAGGGTTGCGGTGATGAGGGTTGCAGTGATGAGGGTTGCAGTGATACGGGTTGCGGTGATACGGGTTACAGTGATATGGGTTGTGGTGATACAGATTGCGGTGATGCGGGTTGTGGTGATGCGGGTTACGGTGATGCGGGTTGCGATGATACGGGTTGTGTTGATGCTGGTTGCGGTGATACAAATTGTGGTGATGTGGGTTGTGGTGATGCGGGTTGCGGTGATGCAGGTTGTGGTGATACGGGTTGTGGCGATGTGGGTGATGCGTGTTGCGGTGATGTGGGTTGCAATGATACAGATTGCGGTGATACGGGTTGTGGCGATGTAGGTGATGCATGTTGCGGTGATGCGGTTTGCCGTGATATGGGTTGTGATGCAGTGATGTGGGTTGTGATGATACAGAATGCCGTGATGCGGGTTGCGGCGATACGGGTTGCAGTGATGTGGATTGCGGTGATACGGGTTGCGGTGATGCGGGTTGCGGTGATACGGGTTGCAGGTTGCAGTAATGCGGGTTGCGATGATGTGGGTTGTGTTGCGGTGAGATATGTTGGGTTGTACTGTACTCTATGTTGAGGTGTCATGTACAATGAAGAGACCACACAGCACTGCACATGGAGCGGATATGTTGCCATGTGTTTGGGGAAGGAGTGTTGCCACAACATACAAGTGTGACTGGGCCTGAAAATCTTTCCCAAATTGTTGTGCAAGGCCTTGTTCACACAGGGGAATATCAGTGTGCACCCCGGTGTCAGGCCATATTTGCACACACGGGGTACACAGGTGTTCCGTCATCCTCATGCAGGCAGTCCCATTGGTGTCATTCGTGATGCAGCTGCTGCATGGACACAACCACTCTCCTAATCTGACATGTGTGGGTACATGTACTGTATATGAACTTACAGTGTGAGTTTGGGGACCCGCACCTGCACCCATACAGCCGTCAGATTGGAGACAGCGGGTCTGTCTGTGTTGCTGCTGCTCCCTGATTGACATGAATAACATGTAACGGTTATAGCGCAGTGTATGGGGCCTATAATGTTCCTAAAAATCATTGTATAAAACTTGGCAACTATCAGTCACCCCATTGTGGCCCTCCTCACCTCATTCACTTACCTCAGAGACATGGCAGATGATGGCCGGGGGCCCTTCTAGGGCCTACACTGGTTTATGAGGGCCCCGCTGTTCTCTGGGTCTCTGTCAGCAGCAGGTCAGACATAATCCCACACAGAGCGTCCCGTATCACAGGCCGGTCACTAAGCAACACACAACACACAACAAGGTGTGTACAGGGCCTGCACTTGGGGCCCGGGGCCACCTCCTTCTCTGTCTCTACACAGACACTTAACCCCTTGTTGTCACCCACTGCACTGCATATCCAGTCATAGGCACCTCTTCTGATGTCAGATTGCACAGGAATGCGTGCCGCCGTTTCCAGTGCGGTGCGATTTTTTAGCCCATTCATTTAAAGGGGATACAAAGTCACCCCAGAACACAGGAAAGGTAGTGTATTTGCTACTTTTAAAAATGCAGCACACCAAAACGCACTGCATTTGGGGTGTTGTTAAAGAGTTAGTTCCCCTAACTAAAGAGTTACAAAAACACTGCGGATAAGGGGGGTCTGTAGATAACAAAACAAGCTGTGCAGCTCTGACTGAAGCGGAATAATGCCATTGCTATAGGTGTAGGCCATTGACAGAACTCCCTGTGTTGCTAAGTGAGGCCTAGTCATTGCTGCTCACCTCCTCCCCGGACCCTGTGTTCACTATATCTGCTCTCCCCGGACCCTGCATGCACTATATCTGGTCTCCCCGGACCCTGCATGCACTATATCCGGTCTCCCCGGACCCTGCATTCACTATATCTGGTCTCCCCGGACCCTGCATGCACTATATCTGGTCTCCCCGGACCCTGCATCCACTATATCTGGTCTCCCCGGACCCTGCATTCACTATATCTGGTCTCCCCAGACCCTGCATTCACTATATCTGGTCTCCCCAGACTCTGCATTCACTATATCTGCTCTCTCAGGACCCTGCATTCACTATATCTGGTCTCCCGGACCCTGCATTCACTATATCAGGTCTCCCCGGAACCTGCATTCACTATATCCGGTCTCCCCGGACCCTGCATTCACTATATCCGGTCTCCCCGGACCCTGCATTCACTATATCCGATCTCCCCGGACCCTGCATTCACTATATCCGCTCTCCCCGGACCCTGCATTCACTATATCTGGTCTCCCCGAACCCTGCATTCACTATATCCGGTCTCCCCGGACCCTGCATTCACTATATCTGGTCAAACCAGATACTGCATTCACTATATCTGCTCTCCCCGGACCCTGTATTCACTATATCCAGTCTCCCCAGACCTTGCATTCACTATATCTGGTCTCCGGGGACCCTGCATTCACTATATCCGGTCTCCCTGAACTCTGCATTCACTATATCTGGTCTCCCCAGACCCTGCATTCACTATATCTGGTCTCCCCGGACCCTGCATTCACTATATCTGGTCTCCCCAGACCCTGCATTCACTGTATCCGGTCTCCCAGGACCCTGTATTCACTATATCCAGTCTCCCCGGACCCTGCATTCACTATATCTGTTCTCCCAGGATCCTGCATTCACTTTATCTGGTCTCCCCCGACCCTGCATTCACTATATTAGGTCTCCCGGTCCCTGCATTCACTATATCCGGTCTCCCAGGACCCTGTATTCACTATATCCAGTCTACCCAGACCCTGCATTCACTATATCCAGTCTACCCGGACCCTGCATTCACTATATCCGCTCTCCCCGGACCCTCCATTCACTATATCTGGTCTCTCTGGACCCTTCATTCACTATATCCGCTCTCCCCGGACCCTGCATTCACTATATCCGGTCTCCCCGAACCCTGCATTCACTATATCCGCTCTCCCCGGACCCTGCATTCACTATATCCGCTCTCCCCGGACCCTGCATTCACTATAGCCGCTCTCCCCGGACTCTGCATTCACTATATCCGGTCTCCCCGGACCTTGCATTCACTATATCAGGTCTCCTCGGACCCTGCATTCACTATATCCGGTCTCCCCGGACCCTGCATTCACTATATCCGCTCTCCCCGGACCCTGCATTCACTATAGCCGCTCTCCCCGGACCCTGCATTCACTATATCCGCTCTCCCCGGACCCTGCATTCACTATATCCGGTCTCCATTGAAGTCTATTGAATCAAAAAGTAACATTTTGCATTTAAAAAAGTCCCCGACCCTTTCCAAAAAACACAAAAAACCGCTGAGATGTGAACCTGTCCCATAGGAAATCATGTTAAATGGACTGCTGTTCGGAAAACGCATAGGTGTGAACCTAGACTTAGTGACACTTAGTGTCAGTGTCAGCTATGCTGGCCATACACGGTTAGAAAATCGTTCAACAAATAGTCAGATTTATAAAGATGTGTCAACCGTGCATGCGATAACACCATCGTTGTATCAAAATATTTCCCCAAATTGTTGACATTACTTAAACAGTTCATACATGGGTCGAAAACATCGTTCGTTCTGTAATCCGATGGTGCCACCAATGATCTCGAAAATGGTCACGAATTTTCCAACATGCCCGGTAAACAAAATGGGGAGGAACCACGAAAATCTGCCGGTATCATTGCCCCATTAAGAGAGCGAAAATCGACTGATTATTCTTAGGTCTGATTTTTGAATGAAAAATCGTTCAAAAATCAACCCATGTATGGCTGGTCTTATGCAGGCCATAGATGAGTAAAAAAAAAAATCGTCCGATTTTCTCACCGTTAATGGATTAATTGGTCGGCCGTTTTTCTGGATTTTGGCACATTTTGTTTATCGGTAAAGTTGGAAAGAAATCGGCCAATTTTGCCGATTGGCCCAATTTTCGTGGCAATGATGGGCAAATCGGCCAATCTTTTTACCAATAAAAAATCTGCGCATGAGCCGTGACCTGGAAAAAGAAAAAGGAGGAGAAGACGAAGAAGAAGAATTCCATTCCCCTATCATATTTGACATTAAAAAGTATTGCGGTTGCAACAATGTATCTATTTGTATCTGAATAAAACCATCTGTATCTGAAATGGATACAAATAGATACAAATGGATACAAATAGATACAAATGGATACAAATAGATACATTGTTGCAACCACAAGACTTTTTAATGTCAAATATAATAGCAGAGCTCTCTGCAGGGACAGGAGTAATTAAGAGACAGGATGATGAAAATCGGCCGTTTTTTTTTTAACCATTGGTGGTAACGTCGGCCTATTGAACGACCGATTTTTTTTTTTTTTTTTTAAACGGCTGGTTTTTGACCCGTCTATAGCCTGCATAAGTTGCCAAAAAATATTGGGCCCGCCCTCCAAATCATTGGATTCAGGTGTTCCAATCACCTCCATGGCCACAAGCATGACTTCCAAAGGCAGAGGCATGATGGGACTTGTAGTTTCGCAACAGCTGGAGGGCTGCCAGTTTGACACCCCTGATCTGCTACGTCCCCTATCTGGGAACCATATGGCAAATGGATTTTTAGAACAGGGAGATGGAAGAAGAGCTTGCCCTGTCCACTCCATGCATCAATCTGGTATTGCAGTACCTCCAGGACTGATGCACCAAAAAAAACAAACACAAAAAAACGCACTGTACGATCAAGCAGTGGAGAGGGGAGGAAGGTCTTAGCAATTGTACCCGGGCTGAACGGATCCTTAACCCTAAGGGGGCCACCAGCTAGGGGATCAGGGGCACAGGCTACATTATTATTATAATACGGGATTTATATAGCGCCAACAGTTTGCAGGTAGAAATGACAGTTAAAATACAATTTGGTACAAGAGGAAACAGAGGGCCCGCCTCGTTAGAGCTTACAATCTAGGAGACATCTGAGGACACTTTAAAAGTGGGGACAGCCTCCTGAAAGCAGGGACATCTGGATACCCTACCCTACACCAGAGCTAAAACAGGGACATTTGAGGGGGGAAAAGGGATGGAAGGATTTCCTTTTGAAAGAGGGACAGTCCCTTTAAGGCTAGGTTCACATATGTGCGGGTGGTGCTGCTGCGGATCCGCACAAAAATCCGTGAAGCCGTACCACCCGCACAGAAGAATGCAGACCCATGGGTGGGTGCCATTAATTCTAATGGCACGCCGCCCACACTGGAAATCACAACCGCACTGGGAACTGAGGTTCTCGTGCAGGCTGCGTTTTCCGAAGAAGTGCAGGGACTTCTTCCATGCGTGTCCCGGGGCATAGGAGTCCATTCAAATGCCCGCGCAATGCAGACCACAAGAAACGCGGATATGTGGGTAAATGAGGGCTATGCGGGAACTGTGAGCCGTCATGCGCACTTGACATTTTTACAGCTGCTGTTTTTGGCGTTTGATGTTTCTTTCTACAGTCATTTAACTCCCCAGCATGTTATCCTATGTGTTCATACACATAGGCTCAGGGTTGGACTGACCATTTGGAAACTCGGGCACTGCCCGAGGGCCTGGGGTCAGTAGGGGCCCCTGGTACCTTTTTCATAGGCTTTTTTGGGTTTGGGCAAGGATACAGGGGCCCCATGATCCCTTATTGCCCGGGGGCCCCATGAGTTGTCAGTCCACTCCTGCATAGGCTGTAATCAACGTTTTTTGGCTGGGACGTTTTTTGGATGGAAAAAAAAACAAAAATAGTGGGTTTCTAGAGTTTTTTAGCTGTAAAAACGCTCTAATGTTGTAAAACGCTGCAAACCGGTGTTTTTGGACTTTTGTTGACCAAATTTTGTATGGTTAAAAAAAAGTTAACGCAGAGAAATGTGGGGAAATGACGCTAATTGTGGCAAAACTCCGCTAAACGCTAATGCAAAAACGTTAAAAAAAGCTGAAAAACTCACGTTTTTAACTTGACTTTACACAGCTAATGTTACCAGCGTTATCAAAACGTCCCGTGTGCGTGAGGACTGACAAGGCAAATTCTGATTCATCTCTGCTCAGCCCGACACTGAATTCCAAACACAACCCTCCATGGCCTTACAGTTATGCTCCGTACACATGATAAGAAAATAGTCCGAAAATTTTTGCGGAACCACTGATCGAACGATTTTCTCTTTGTTGATGAGCAGAATGTTTTAATCGATAACGATATTGTGAACGAAAAAATCTGGTTGAACAACAGTGAAAAATGTCGTTTTGCATACGAACGACCAATCTTCTATGCATTGTTGGTATGACGATTGTACGAAAAAAATCTATCAAGCGCTATCACGCATGAGCGGAAACAGATGACTCGGATGTTTATGTCCAAGAAATCTTTGTAAACACGAACGGAAAATCCAAATGTTAAAATTAGATCGGCCTAATGAGATCATGAAACCAGAATTCTGTGTATTATATTTTATGTATCACTATTTATGTATATAGGTCATGTAATAAACGATATTATACTCATTGCTGGTAATTGTGTATATCGATCGTTCTGGCCGGAAGGGCGTGGCTACAAGGTCACACGCACACCGCATCACTTCCACTTGTACGGAAGACGTCAACACTACGTATTGCCTGCCGAACAATTTTTTTAGATTGGTTAATGTGGGCCACGATTTCGACCAACGAATGAACGCCTCTCAGTCTTCGGATGACCGATCGGTCGATTTTCTAATCGTGTATTCCCACCTTTAGTTTTGAAGAGAAAACTCTCCGAGAACTCATGTCCCCTCGTTTGCCCTTCTCGCCTCCTCATTCTCCAATCACCTTCCTCTCCCTTTTTCACGGCTCTGTCTAACTGCTGACACGCTCGTGGCATTTAAGCTGTCAATACTTCATGATCAGAAAATTATCTGCTGGAGGTGGACAGCCAGGAAGAAATGTCAGGGGTTAGGCCACGCTGTCCCAGATCGTCTTCAATGAATAATCAGCATCTTCATTATTCAGAATTAACACATCCTGACAGGTGCTCATCCCCATCTCCAGTGATTTATTCCTCTGGGACGGTAGATAGTTACTCTGTGACTCTGTACTCGCTATTGATTAGTTGCCATGCTATCAATAATGTCAGCCGTGGTTTTCTAGAACATCTATATCCTTATGTTGTAGATTTCTCAAAATGATTCCCAGGGACACTTATCATTGGAATGGCATAATCGAATTTCAAAGCAACCGTTGTATTGATGGGTTCACTGAATCTGTCCTATATGTTCTTTAACCTTTCTAGTAGTATTTTTAGCATAGCAGTCTAATATACTGTAGGTGAACTTTAAAGGCTTCATTTTTTTTTTTTACTTTTGCTATCTGTTACAATGTATCGATAGCTTAAACTTTTTATATAGTTTGATACAGAATGCCCCTTCTGTACATTTATATTTTTTAAAAATGAGACCAGTATACTTCTTTATGAAAACTGTAACTAATATATGTAATATTGAAGATGTTTGGTAGCTTACCAGGTCATAGGAAGAAGGGTCAGCTGCACACCGGAGGATACTGTAGATGAATATACTGTGTATTTATTAATCCATAGGACACACAAAACACCAGGACATGAATACAGTACTTGTTAACGCATTTCACACAATCTCGTGCTTGATCACGTGTCCTATGGACCAATAAATATTTTTTATACTCATCAATCCTCCGGCTAACCCTTCCTCATATTAAATCACCATGGTAGACAGAATGCCCATCCTATACATCTGCATGGTTTTATGTGAAAAAAATAGGTCAGTATACTTCAATTTAAAAATAGTAAAAATAGCTTACCAGGTCACTTCCATTGAGTGTCAGAAAGATTCCCCAGAATTTATATTCCCACCTTAATCCAATCACCATGCAATGTGTAGATGTTGATTGCTGATTTGCTTTAAATTTTCTTAGGCTACGTTCACACTAGCTATGTCAGCAGGCGTCAGACAGGCATTTGGGAAGCGTTTTTAACACTTCTCAAATGCCTATGAAAATTCTGCACATGGCAGCACACAGTGCTGTTCACACTGAAGCGTTATGCAGGCCATAGATGGGTCGAAAACCAGCTGATTTTTCGGGCGAAAAAAAAATCGGCCGATTTTCGCACAGTTAATGGGTTAATTGGTCAGCCGTTTTTCTTGATTTTGGCACATTTTTTTGATCGGTAAAGCTGGAAAAAAATCGGCCAGTTTTGCCAATTGGCCGATTTTCGCAGCAATGATGGGCAAATCGGGCCAATCTTTTTACCGATGAAAAAGAAGAAGAAATAAAGAAGAAGAAGAAGAATTCCAGTCCGCTATTATATTTGACATGAAAAAGTATTGCGGTTGCAACAATGTATCTATTTGTATCCGAATAAAACCATCTGTATCCGAAATGGATACAAATAGATACAATGTTGCAACAGCAAGACTTTTTCATGTCAAATATAATAGCTGAGCTCTCTGCAGGGACAGAATTAATTAAATGCCGGCCAATCTTTTTTACCGTTGGTGGTAACGTCGGCCTATTGAACGACTGATTTTTCTTTTTTTTATTAAAAAAACAGCTGGTTTTCGACCCGTCTATGGCCTGCATTAGCGTCTCGGCAACACTGACGCCTCATGTCGAGTCAGGAGGAGTTGAAGCCTCCGATTCAAGTCTATGGTGCCGCTCCTCAAACGCCTGGCAGGCGTTTGCGGGGCATTTGCAAGGTGGTTGCGAGGTGTTTGCGGAGCGTTAATACCACTGAACTTCATTATAGGTGTTTGTGGTGCGGTTTTAACGCTTGGCAAACGCCGATCAAATGCCTCAAAATCATGCATAGAGCGCATGGGGAGCATTTGAGGAGCATTAAAAACACTTCCCAAATGCCTGTCTAATGCCTGTCAAACGCTGTAGGGGTTTAGAAATTAGAAACAAGTCAAGTGTGAACGAGCCCTTAGAACCCCCAAACATGATATATTTTTTAAGCAGAGGCCCTAGAGAATAAATTGATGGGTTTTGCATTTTTTTATGTCACATGGTATTTGTGCAGCGGTCTTTCAAACACTTTTTTGGGGGAAATTTTTTTGGGTGAAGTTTAATGCAAAAAACATAATACATAACCCAATTTTTTTGTGAATTATAAAAAATGATGTTACGCTGAGTAAATAGATCCCTTGTGACAGCAATAGGCATGTGACAGGTACTCTTTATGGAGAGATTTGGGGTCAATAATGCAGGCCATAGACGGGTCAAAAATCGGCCGATTTTTCGGCCGAAAAAAAAATCGGCTGATTTTCACACCGTTAGTGGGTTAATTGGTCAGCCGTTTTTTGGGGTTTTGGCGCATGAGCCATGACCTGCAAGAAAAAGAAGAAGAAGACAAATAAGGAGAAAAAGAAGAAGAAAAAGAAGAGGAAGAAGAAATAGAAGAAGAAAAATAATAAGAAGAATAAGAGTAACTTCAGTCCGCTATTATATTTTATATGAAAAAGTATAGCGGTTGCAACAATGTATCTATTTGTATCTGAATAAAAACACCTGTATCCGAAATGGATACCAATGGATACATTGTTGCAATTGCAATACTTTTTCATGTCAAATATAATAGCGGAGCTCTCTGCAAGGGACAGAAGTAATTAAATGCCAGACGTAGACAGGATGAAAATCGGACGATTTTTTTACCGTTGGTGGTAATGTCGGCCAATCGAACGACTGATTTTTTTTTTTTTTTTAATAAAAAAACGGCCAGTTTTCGACCCGTCTATGGTCTGCATAAGACACCAAATTTCTCCTCTGCCCTTAAAAGTATTTCATCACACCAAGATTGAAGTGATTAAATGCTTTTCTTTGTTTCGTGAAAACGTTGTCGTTTGTTTCCAAGTAAACTGGAAATGATGTAAGGTCATCACTTCCGGGTTGCTATATCACTACATAATGGGTAGGTTGCGGGGCTCAAGTGGTATATAGGTAAAACCCAACTTTTGCTGTCAGGAATCCTGCATAGGTATTGGTTCCTTGATTTACATGGCTAAATATGTGTCAAATGGTGAATCCAAAAAACAGAGGTATTACCGCTCAGGCAAATATTCTAGATCAATCCAAGACAGGTGCAGGCTCTGGTTCGCCACCACACATGATGATCCATAGGACACATAAAACACCAGGACATGTACACAGGACCTGTTAACGTGTTTCACACGATCTCGTGCTTAATCACGTGTCCTATGGACCAATAAATATTTACTATACTCATCAATCCTCCAGTGTGCGGCTAACCCTTCCTCATATTAAATCACCATGGTAGACAGAATGCCCATCCTGTACATCTGCGTGTTTTTATGTGAAAAAAATAGGCCAGTATACTTCTTTTTAAAAATAGTAACTAAGAGTAGTTAGTCACATTCAACTTGACTTAGTCCTGTAATGTTGAAGACATTTGGTAGCTTACCAGGTCACTTCCGGTGAGTGTCAGAAAGATACCCCAGCATTTATATTCCCACCATAAACCAACCACCATGGATGTGTACATGTTTATTGCCCAAAACTAGGATGGGAGGTGTGAAAGGCATTGAAGCTCCCAGTTCTAGTTACATAATCCCATTGTTGGTCTAGAGCAGCGGTTCTCAACCTGGGGGTCGCGACCCCTTTGGGGGTCGAACGACCATTTCCCAGGGGTCGCCTAAGACCATCGGAAAACACATATTTCCGATGGTCTTAGGAACCGAGACACCGCTGCTGTCTCCGGCGATGTGTGGGCGGGATGATATGCTGCCCCTGTCACCGCCTCCTCGCCGCTGATTGGCCACCGGAACTGTAGCTCAGGAGAGGCACACAGGCGGCCAATCACCGGCGAGAAGGTGGAGCTTGGAGAGGAGGAGCCGAGCGGCAGCGCGCGGAGATCGAAGAAGATCGAGGGAGCTGCAGGAGCGAGTGAAGAGAGAGGCCAGAGAAGGAAGACAGCTGACAGGTAAGTGCAAATTTTGCTGCTGCAGCCAGGTATGCAGGTTGTAGATGGGAGAGGGAAAGAGCGAGCCCAGGCTGGAGCAGGAGTCAGCAAGGTAAGTATCATTGGTGTCAGTGGGAGGGATAGTGCCCCATCATTTGTGTCACTAATACCAACGATGGGGCACTATTCCTCCCCCCACTGACACCAACGATGGGGCACTATTCCTCCCCCCACTGACACCAACGATGGGGCACTATTCCTCCCCCCACTGACACCAACGATGGGGCACTATTCCTCCCCCCACTGACACCAACGATGGGGCACTATTCCTCCCCCCACTGACACCAACGATGGGGCACTATTCCTCCCACTAACGCCAATGATGGGGCACTATTCCTCCCACTGACACCAATGATGGGGCACTATTCCTCCCACTGACACCAATGATGGGGCACTATTCCCCCCACTGACACCAATGATGGGACACTATTCCTCCCACTGACACCAATGATGGGGCACTATTCCTCCCACTGACACCAATGATGGGGCACTATTCCTCCCACTCATACCAATGATGGGGCACTATTCCTCCCACTCATACCAATGATGGGGCACTATTCCTCCCACTCATACCAATGATGGGGCACTATTCCTTCCACTGACACCAATGATGGGGCACTATTCCTCCCACTCATACCAATGATGGGGCACTATTCCTTCCACTGACACCAATGATGGGGCACTATTCCTCCCACTGATACTAATGATGGGGCACTATTCCTCCCACTGACACCAATGATGGGGCACTATTCCTCCCACTGACACCAATGATGGGGCATTATTCCTCCCACTGACACCAATGATGGGGCACTATTCCTCCCACTCATACCAATGATGGGGCACTATTCCTCCCACTGACACCAATGATGGGACACTATTCCTCCCACTGACACCAATGATGGGGCACTATTCCTCCCACTGATACCAACGATGGGACACTATTCATCCCACTGACATCAGTGATGGGGCGCTAGTCCTCCCACTGCAAAATTACAGTTATGAAGTAGCAACGAAAATAATTTTATGGTTGGGGGTCACCACAACATGAGGAACTGTATTAAGGGGTCGCGGCATTAGAAAGGTTGAGAACCACTGGTCTAGAGAATCCTACATAGGTGCTGGTTCCTCAATTTACGTGACTAAATATGTGAATTGGCAAAATTGATCTGGTATACTCCTTTATGAAAACAGTCACTAAGAGTAATTAGGCACATTCAACTTGACTTGGTTCTGTAAATTTGAAGACATTTCATAGCCCTCCCAGCCTCTTCCACTAAGTGCCAGGAGGATACCCCTGCATATGTTCCCATCTTGAAACACCTCAATCCAATTACCATGGAATGTTGATTGTAAAGAACAGGATGAGAGGTGTGAAAGTAGTAGAACTCCCCTATTCTAGTTACATACAGTTGTGTTCAAAATAATAGCAGTGTGTTGAAAAAAGTGAATAAAGCTCAAATTCCTTCTAATAGCTTTTATTTCCATCCACACAAATGCATTGGGAACACGACACATTCTATTCCAAATCAAAACATGAAGAAAAATAGATCAAATTTGTGTTGTTCCTCTAAAGAAATTTAAGAAAAGTGAATATTAGACGGTTCAAAAAAATCGCAGTGTTTGTATTCTTCTTTACAAACTCAAACATTCACTATATAAACTGAAAAATTTTGAAGATTTTGCTTTCCTTTGAATCACTTGATGAATATTTGGTTGTAGTCGCACTGTTTCTGAGAACTGCTGTACATCTGTGTTGCATGGAGTCACCCAACTTCTGGCCCCTGTGATCAGGTATTCCAGCCCAGGATGATTGGACGACATTCCACAGTTCTTCTCTATTTCTTGGTTTTGCCTCAGAAACAGCATTTTTGATGTCACCCCACAAGTTTTCTATTGGATTAAGATCCGGGGAATGGGCTGGCCACTCCATAACGTCAATCTTGTTGGTCTGGAACCAAGATGTTGCACGTTTATTGGTGTGTTTGGGGTCGTTGTCTTGTTGGAACACCCATTTCAAGGGCATTTCCTCTTCAGCATAAGGCAGCATGACCTCTTCAAGTATTCTGATGTATTCAAACTGATCCATGATCCCTGGTATGTGATAAATAGGCCCAACACCGTAGTATGAGAATCATCCCCATATCATGATGCTTGCACCACCATGCTTCACGGTCTTCACAGTGTACTGTGGCTTGAATTCAGTGTTTGGGGGTCGTCCGACAAACTGTCTCCGGCCACTAGACCCAAAAAGAACAATCTTACTTTCATCAATCCACAAAATGTTGCGCCATTTCTCTTTAGGCCAGTCAATGTGCTCTTTGGCAAATTGTAACCTCTGCAGCACGTCTTTTTTTCAACAGTGGGACTTTGCGGGGGCTTCTTGCAGATAGCTTGGCTTCACATAGGCGTCTTCTAATTGTAACAGTCCTCACAGGGAACTTTACACCTTCTTTCATCTTCCTGGAGCTGATTGTTGGCTGAGTCCGCGCCATTTTGGCTATTCTTCTATCCATTCGAATGGTAGTTTTTCGCTTTCTTCCACGTCTTTTAGGTTTTGGTTGCCATTTTAAAGCATTTGCAATCATTTTAGCTGAGCAGCCGATCATTTTCTGCACTTATTTATATGTTTTCCCCTCTCCAATCAAGTTTTTAATCAAGGTACGCTGTTCTTCTGAACAATGTCTGGAACGACCCATTTTCCTCAGAATTTCAGAGAGAAATGCACTGTAACCAGCATGTACAACATTTGCTGCCTTCCTTCCTTAAATAAGGGCAATAATTGCCGCCTGTTTTTCAAAGAATGAATGACCTCACTAATAGAACTCCACACTGCTATTATTTTGAACATGCCCCTTTCAATGAGTGATTCAATGACACAGAATCAGCAGCATGCATGTCATGACTGTTGGGTCTGTTGGATTTATATTACTCTGCTACACCTGCTAGTAAATTATTTACCATGTAGTAATATCATTTCTACCAAAAACAGTGATTGATCCGGTTAGTGATGTCTGACTGCTATTATTTTGAACACAACTGTACATTAACTCGATTGCTGTTGTCAGGAATCCTGCAGAGGTGTTGGTTCCTTGATTTACATGGCCTAATATGTGAATTGTCAAATCGCCAGGGTAGACACAATGCCCACCCTATATATCTACATGATTTTATGTAAAAAAAATTAAGCGAGTATACTCCTTTATGATAACAGTAACAAAGAGTAGTTAGATACAGTCAGCTGGACTTGGTTCTGTGATGTTGAAGACATTTTGTAGCTTACCAAGCCACTTCCATTGAGTGTCAGTAGGATACCCCAACATATATTCCTTAATCCAATAACCATGGAATGTATAGATGTTGATTGGCCAAGAGCAGGATGGGAGATATGAAACTTGTGGAACCCCCATGTTCTAGTTACATAATTCAATTGTTGGTGTCAGAAACCTCTTGCATAGGCGTTGATTCCTCGATTTACCAAATTGCCAGGCTAGAGATGTTAAAATGGATTTATTTGTGGAAGATAGTTTTGAGAGACCCCTCCCCTGTTCAGTAGTTGAATTCAGTAATTCTGGTTGAAATCGCCATTGTGACATAGCTCCCAACAAAATGTAGTGGCCTTTTTCATGCCTCATGGAAATCACTTCTCCTCCCTGTCCAAAATGTATACCTTAATGTCCTTAAACCAATGTCACTCCTCCTTAAGGTGTAGGAAGACTGCTGAGATTTGCCTTTAGAATTTCCCCTCCTATGTTGAGCCATACATTTGTTGAGAGCCATGTCACATTGGCCATTCTCACTAAACTCATTTGCAACCAATATCCTCCCTAATGACCAATGGACCTGTACTGGTCGCCATGACGCAGAATCTAGCTTGTTAGTGAAGGAGCAGTGGTTAATCGATTTCATTCTAGTTGACCAGTAAGAGAGCCACTCCATTGGAAAAGGTAAGCAGTCTCTTAGCGACGTATCCACTGGTGAGTTATCACCACCAACTTAATCTTAAGTGTGACTTGGCCGTTAAGCTCAGGTTGGCCTCTACCACCACTCACCACTCCTTAATGGTCACCAAGACTGTGGGGGGTTTCAAGGACTTATAGATTTAGAATTGAAATCTATATTTGCTCAGATGAGCTCCATGGGGTATGCTGTTCCTAGTATGTTTTTCATTTTAAACAGAGGGACGTGCTGCTCCTCTGCTACTGAGGGTTGTGACCAATTTAAATATGTTGCATTAGGTACAGGTTCATTTTAAAGTGGAACGCCAAGTAAGAAGTAAAATACATACAGTATATGAACTGGTTTACCTGCTAAGAGGATTGAAATTTTGCATAGCCAACTGTGTGGTCTGGACACTCTCCTTAATGTACCCCCCACCCCACCCCAACATGCTGATTAGACAGTGAAAGACCAACAGTACATATTGAAGGTCATCATTGTGCTCATTCTGCTGTCTATTTCATTTGGTTGTTTTTTGGTGGCCCTCCTCGTTGCAGTCTTTCAGCTATACAGAACATTACAGGAGGATAAAATCAAGAAAGTTTCAGGCACTAAAATTTTAATGATTTTAATGAAACCTTCATTAACAAAACACAAAAAACGTGTGTGGCACTCACAGGTGAAATGAAGGAGACTGCAGACAGGCATCTATGCATCCAATGAGGTTGCCCCAAGAGATCCCATTACTTATCCTTTTGAACAGATTCACAGCTATGGGTCTGGATGCTCTTTTGCAATAAATATTATCCAGATATTCAAGTGAAGACAGATCCCAGGAGCACTCTTAGAATTTTACTCTTTATTTAGCAAAAAGCAAAGGCTACAACGTGTCAGCACAGTGACTTGGTGGTTAGTGCTTGTGCCTGTCAAAACTACGTGGCCTACCACTTGGTGGCTGAGTTGCTGTTGTTCCCAGTTGCTTCCACTTTGTTATAATCCCACTAACAGCTGAGCGTGGAATATTTAGTAGCCAGGAAATGTCAAGGATGGACTTATTGCACAGGTGACAACCTATCACGAGACCACGCTTGGAGTCACTGAGCTCCTGAGAACAACCCATTCTCTCACAGATGTTTGTAGAAGCAGTCTGCATGCCTAAAACCCTATTCAATCAGCGCAACACACCCTAAAATGATATGATAGTGCTCTAAATAGTTGCTGCTATAACACTGTTAGTGACTTCACAACACCTGTACCAAAATGAACAATAAAGTGTAGCGCATCAAACTAATATCTCATATAAAAATCAATAATTAAAGTCCCATGAAAAAGTCTCTTATAACAGCACTGTGCAATGTGTATAAAATTAATCTTCTCTCTTCTTCAGTGCCAACCGTGCTACCACCATTAGGTGAAAAACCTGCTCACCTCACTTTATGACCTCATCAATAGGTCATTATGCGCTAAACCTATGGACACACTTTGTGTACACTTTCTGTGGTCTTCCTCCAGCTCCTCTCCCGGCACCGCCACAGTATACACTTCTCCAGCTGACGTTCTCATATAATATGTATTATGGAAAACAGAAAAGTGGAACCATAGTGCTCTCTGTTTATAAAACAATTTATTAGCGCCCAGATTAAAAAACACTTACAAGATGTAAGAAACAAGTCCTGGATTCTTTCCTAGATACACAGAATATAACTGGTTATTAACATTTATAGGTAAAGTTGATCCAGGGAATATCCAATTGCCTCTCGGGGGGATCAGGAAGGAATTTTTTTCCCTGCAGGAGCAAGTTGAATCATGCTTTGCTGGGTTTTTTTCCTTCCGCTGGATCAACTGTGGGTATAGGATTGTAACTTTTTTTTGGTTGAACTAGATGGCCTTTTGTCTTTTTTTCAGCCAGACTAACTATGTAACTATATAATGTATATTTCGTTACATGGCTCACCACCTCGCTCTCCAGGATGACATCAATTAAAAATGTCTAGGGCTCAGCTCCTTCCACCTATACGCATTAAGCTCCAGATTTGGGCTGCCTCAGTAGGCAGGGAGCCAGCATATGTGGAGCCCTTAAATAAACCATGAATCCTTTCTTCCTACCCCCAGAAGTGACATCACCTCCTGGCTACTGAAAGTGATGTCATCAGCCAACTTGGATCACCCCCAAACCCGGAAGTGATGTCATCAGCCATCTTGTATAACCTCCGAACCCAGAAGTGATGTCATCGGCCATCTAAGATCACCTCCGAACCCAGAAGTGGGGAAAACCTGATCCCTAAAAGCTGGGAACACACTAAAAAATTAAAAATGAAAAAAAAAAAAATATTATTATTATTATACAGTATTTATATAGCGCTAAAAGGTTTGCTCAGCGCTGTACATTATAGTGGGGGACAGTACATGAGACAATACAGTAACAAAACAAAACACGAGGGGTTCAAGGGCCCTGCTCTTTCCAGCTTACAATCTAGGAGATATATAAATATTATATAAAAAATATATATTATTCTGATGACCGACACTCACTCTTCAGAATGCCGTATTATCATATGACCAGACAATATATTACATTGTAAAAAGCATGTTAATAATAAAAGGACAATTCATTCAAAATATGACTTAATAACGTAGTATGCCAACTATCACTGATAAAACAGTTTACACCAAGTTCTGTTTTATCAGTAATAGCATACTGTTATTGATGAGGTCATAAAGTGAGGTGAGCAGGTTTTTCACGTAATGGTGGTGGGACGGTTGGCACTGAAGAAGAGAGAAGATGTATTTTATACACATTGCACAGTGCTGTTATAACAGACTTTTTCATGGGACTTTAATTATTGTTTTTTATTGATTTTTATATGAGATATTAGTTTGTTGTGCTACACTTTGTTATTCATCTGCATGCCTAGGTGCTTGATTATATACACCTGTGGCCATGGCGGTGATTGGAACACCTAAATCCAATGATTTGGAAGGGTGTCCCAATACTTTTGGTAATATAGTGTATATAATTTATAGGGATCAGAAACTGTGAGTTGCGATTTTCTATCTTTTGATGCACATGTAGAAAATCCTCTTCAACTAAGGCACACTAGATTGTTTGCTCTGTTTTGTAATGTGAGCATCGCATATAGACCAAAAAACAGCCATTAAAAACAATAAAAATATATAAAATCCTGCGCTTATATGGAGTATACCTAAAATATATAATATAAAGCAGCTCACACTCAAAACTGAACATCAATCAGTGAAATAAACGTATTAATTAATAATATAGTGCAGCGCTAAATAAACCAACCTCATATCATATAAATAATCAACATATAAAACTGAAAAAGTGATGCAAAATACTATATAAATACAGTGCTACAATGTGCTCCAATATAAGTGTTCAAATCCTGTGTGACCTGAGGTCCTGATGGATTTTCAGAACCTGTGCCTTATAAATCAGTCAATATGTGTGATATAATATATAAATCAACCCCTCAAACAAATATATAAATAAACCACACTTCAAGTGACCAGTGCAAAAATGTGACCAAACTAATTCAGATGCAAGATTTCAAATATATATATATATATATATATATATATATATATATATCAAAAATATATATATATTCCACTCAAAAATAAGGTATGATATGAGGTTGGTTTATTTAGTGCTGCACTATATTATTAATTAATTCATTAAAAACAATAGTTTATTCGGATCCAGTGTGTCAGTACATGTCAGTGTGTCACATGGTATTAGTGTTGCTCCTCCTCCAAGCTTTCTTGGGCCCAGTTGATTGTGGTGGCTGGTGATTGGCAAGCCAGGACCCCACAGTAAGCAAAGAATCCAGCACCGAGCCGCCATTTTCATCCATCCAACATTACGCCTCTGGGCTCAGAAACTGCTTCTACATCATGTGACATGTCACCCCAGCAATGGCGCTGAGCATAAAGCCCCATCCACCATATTACGAGAGCTCCAAACTGAGGAGTTGAGGTTGGTGTGTGGCATGTTCTATCCTCAGGTTCCCAGTGGAGGTGCAGAGAGAAAGCATTGGAGCAGTGGCTTTCCCTATTTTATTGACCTGCATTCACTGCCTCCTGGGACACTGTCAGGAACATTTGTTTTCCAGGGACAGGCCTAAATGATAACCTTACATTTATCGTATCATACACATATGATATGGCCAAAAAAGCTCAAGCATGACTGCTCCTTTGCACAAAGCCAGCTCCATAAGGACTTGGTTTAATGAGTTTGGTGTAAAGGAACACAAGTGGCTTGCACAGAGCCCTCACCTTAACCCTACTAACACCATTTGGTTTAAAATGGAACACCAAGTGTGAGCCAGATCTTCTCATCGAACATCAGAACCTGACCTCACAAATGCTACTTTAGCTAAATAAGAACAAATTCCTACATACACACTCCCTCTAAAATCTTGCAGAAAGCCTTCCCAGGAGAGTGGAGACTGTCGTAAGCACAAAGAGGGATGGACACCATATTAATGCCCATGGTATTGTAATGGGATGTCTAGCAAGCTCCTATAGGTATGACGGTCAGGTATTCACAAATGTTGACAATAACACTTAGCTTATTTTTGTTTCTCTCTTCTATTAAATTATGGATTAGTAACAGGAGGAAGTGAACAAGGACACACAAAACACTATCAATTTCATTTGACTCTACAGCAAGCACGGTTTGTACAATTTGGTTGGCGACATTGGGCTTTGGTGAAGTTATTTTCCTATTGCCATTGTACTTGGCTGCTTCGCCGGCTCTCTACTGGTGATGTTTTCTGCCTCACCTTCATTAAAACTGGATTGTTCTGCAATGGGGAAGCCACATCGGGGGCCTGTGATCCATCTGAAAGAAAGAGGAAACAGTCCAGATAACAATATGACAACTAAGCATTTTAGATTTACGAGCCCCAGATTTCTGTGAGAGCGTACAGTCCTCTAAGACAAAGCCTAGGCAGCAATCTGCTGGAGGAACATCACATATACAACTGTTACATTTAATTAATTTATTATCTGCTTTACATCATGGAAACCACTTCCTGAATGGTAACCTAAGCAGCAAGAGCTAGAGAAGCACATAAATGGAAATGGAAAAACCTGGAGGAGCTTCAGACAGAGCCTCTGATTGGTCCCACAGATCAGTCCCCAAACAGCCTTTAGCAAAATCTACAGGGCCAACTCCTTGGCAATGGTTACATGTCTGGAAATGGCTGGAAACTTCTCATCTCTATAACATAGGTCTCCAAACTTTCTAAGCAAAAGGTCCTGTTTGAATTCCTTCAAACTGGAGGGAGGCCTGTCTGTGGCCAGTGAGAGTAGAAAATGTCTCAGGTTTGGTGGTCAGTGGGTGTAAAAAGATTACATAGGACCAGTAAGAGGAGAAACAGCGTACCATCATTGGTATTAGTGGATGCCCTATAGTTGGTGTGGGAAGGATAGCGCCCCATCGTTTCTGTCAGTGGAAGGAATAGTGCCCCATCATTGATGTCAGTGTGTTAGGGATCTGGGTATGACCAGAAATGTGTGGGAACACAGGCGTAGTCAGAGCTAGAGAGGTGGAATGGTCAGGCAGGCCGTTAGGTACTGTACAGGGCGCGGGGTCTAAGTCCCAATCTGCTTATTCACCAGGGCCCCTGATGGTGGGGATGGACTTGGAGCAGACTGAGACCAGGTTGCGACCCCTGAGTATGTCCGGCAATGGTAAAGAGCGTCGTCAGAGGTGTGCGGGGAAAGGAGCCTGATGTGAAGAGGCTGGCAGACCTGGTAACAGGGACAGATCCATGCGGGATGGATGGATGGATCGTCTGGGTAGCGTCAGGCGTAGTCAGGCAGGCCAGGTCAGCAACGTGCTTGCAGCGAGGTACCGGAGGAGCAGGCAGAGAATAGTCCGGGTCACAAGCCGGGTTCAGTAACTCATGGGCAGCGCGGTACAAAGGATCAGGCAGAAGGATGGTCAGGCAAGCCAGGGGTTAAACAGGAGATGATCAGCAGAGGTCAGGATCAAAGCAGGGTCAGCAACTAGGCAGATAGGCAGGAACACAGGATACCAAGTACAGGGGCTCATGGGAAACAATACACCAAGGCCCTGACTGCAGGTCTGGCCATTCCTAAAATACGCCTCCTGCAATCAGCCTCAGGTGATGGCTGATTGCAGGAGTGAGCTTCTGGTTGCTGAGAGCACCCGCTGGCCAGCCCTGGTACTGCAGCCCACACGGCAGGTGAGTCCCACCACCAGTGGTGAATCCATTCCTGACACAGTGGAAGGAAGGGTGCCTCAACATTGGTGTTACCAAACAGTGCCTTGTATCATCGGAAGGAACAGTGCCCCAATGGCCAGATAGAGGCAAGAAAATGGCCAAATCAGGCCCCAGGCTGCACTTTGGAGAAGAAGTACATAAGGGGAGATGTTCTGTTGTCTAAGTGAAGAACTGGGAGGACTGATTAGATTCCTTGAGATAACACACGCAGAGTGAACAGGACAGGGGACAACTCTGATTTTCTGTCAGGATCAACGGGTATTTTTTGCTTTTATTTTGAACAGATATGATAAAACACATTCAATGGCATATTTAAAGCTGAATTCCAGGGCAGGGGCGGACTGACCATTTAGGAACTCGGGCACTGCCCGAGGGCCCAGGGCAGTAGGGGGCCCCATGAGATGCCCCTGGTACCTTTTCATAGGCTTTTTTGGGTGTGGTTTGAGTGTGGGCGAGGACACAGTGGCCCCATGATCCCCTGTTGCCCGGGGGCCCCATGAGTTGTCAGTCCACCCCTGCTCCAGGGACAAAAAATTTATCCTAAATACTTTCCTCAATAGCTACAATCAGCAGCACCGCTGTATCCAGGCAGGAACGGTTGCAGCAGGTACTCAATATAAAATCTGACAGTGAAGATTCCCATATCCACACTCTTTGCATGTATGGGAAATTGACAGATTTTCAATTTTTGATCTTTAAAATTAAAGTAGTGCCAGAGACAGATAATCAGGCATTTAGTGATGTGTGTATGTAGCTTTAAATAGCTTTTGGAAAACTCCAGGAGCCTCAAAACAAGAGGCATTCAGTTACTGACCAAGAATTGAACCCATCAAATAAAGATGTATAGATAAACTCTAACTAGCAACTGACTATTCCCAGTAAGTGAAGTATGGTCTGCTCCTGTGTCAAGAAGTCTCGAAGACCTCTTGGGGAATATGTGAATACTTTGGCCATGACCACCTGGTAGCATATGTCCAAGGTTTTCCACTACCTGACTCGTTCTTTATATATAGGGTGACCTTTCATCATTGGCAATCTGTTCACCACAGTTATGTGATTAAGCTTTCCTAACGTCTGCCAATACTGTTGACCAATTATGTATTTGCTACATTGTAAATTCCAACACAATATTACCAAAGCAAGCGTTCCTAAAAAATGGCTGTGAGTGTAAGTGGGTGTTGCAGCGACCACCGGCTGGGAATCAAAGACATTCAAAGCAAAACGTATATCACCAGCACACCAAGGATCTCCAAAGCGGGTCCAAAGCTTTATTCAGTGATCAACATCATAGTTACAGAAGCAATTTTAGAGCCACGCAGGACCCCTTCATCGGGCATGTGACATGCTGGATTAACCACTTCCCGACCGGCCGTTGCATATAAACGGCCGGACGGTGGCAGTGCAGGGTCGGGTGGCCGTTTATAAATGGCCTCCCCACACCCTGCTTGTGCGCGCTCCCTGGGAGCGCGCAGCACCGCGATCCGGTGCCCGCTGTGTCCTCCGGACACAGTGAAACACCAATCATCGGACGGGACCTCTGTACGAGGTCTTGATCATGTGATCACTGATTGGCCAATCAGTGATCACATGCAAAGCAGTAAGCAAGATGTCACTTGTGACATCATTGCTTACTACGTGTGAAATCTGTGAATGATCACAGAGGTCACATGGTACAAGGCTATTCACAACAGCATTGTACCATGTGACAAGCTGTGACCAATCACAGCTCACTCAGTACTTCTCAATGAGTGCAAGAATGCAGACAGAGAGAAAGAGAAATGATTGCTTTTACATCCTATATGGGTGTAAAAGCAATCAGTGTAAAAAAAAAAAAATCCTCATCACCCCCCACAAGTAGTACAGTGTCACCATGGTGACACTGTACTGCTAGGGTGACAGTATGTAAAAAAAAAAAATAATAATAATAATATAAAAAAATAAAATAAAAATGTAAAAAAAAATGTTTAAAAATTATAATTTTTGGTTATAAACTAATTTGGATTTTTTTTTTACTAAAAAGATAACGGAATAAATTTTGGCAAAGATTTATGATGAAATATTATTTATTTGCAAAATGTTATAAAAAAAACACTTTTTTTCAAAATGTTTGGACTTTTTCATTTACATAGCAAAAAAAATAAAAATCCCAGCGGTGAATAAATACCACCAAAATAAAGCTTTATTTGTGTCAAAAAAATGGTAAAAATTCATTTGGGTACAGTGTTGCATGACCGCGCAATTGTCATTCAAATTGTGATAGCGCTGAAAGCTGAAAATTGCCCTGGTCAGGAAGGGGGTAAAAGTGTCTGGTCTGGAAGTGATTAAGGGGTCCTGCATGGATTTGAATCGTTGCTTCTGTAGCTATGATCTGATCACCAAATAAAGCTTTGGACCCGCTTTCCAAACTAAATCTTTACAGCGCTGTGTGCTACAAATGAAGTGTAATGAATCATTATGTGGCCCTATACAAAATACATAAACAATATCTAAATAAAATAAAAAGAAGAAAAGTCCACCAAATTATATATTCTGTGCCTCTGCGTGGCTCTTATAAGAAAGTGCGTGAAAGCTATTCACAAAAATTCAACGTGCTTCTGTGCAATCTTCAACAAACATCACTTTGTGTTCTTGTGAAACTTTCCAGTGCTCCTCCACCACCAACACAAAGAACTCATCAGATAAATATGACCACCCACTATGCTCTCATGCACACTGGACGTTTGATATCATTGTGTAAAGTCACGTTAAAAACGTGAGTTGTTCAAGGTTTTTTTTAGCGTTTTTGCATTAGCGTTTAGCATTTTTTTGAGTTTTTTTTTACCAAAAAAAGTAAAACAAAGTCCAAAAACGCTGGTTTGCGGCATTTTACCACGTTTTGCCTCGTTTCTCAGTGTTAGAGCATTTTTACAGCTAAAAAACTCCTCTAGAAACCCACTAGTTCTGGGTTTTTTTTCCAGCCTAAAAACATCCAAGCCAAAAAACGTTGATTCCAGTCTATGTGTGCATGGACACCTAGGATAACATGCTGGGGATGGACACATAGAAGAACATGCCGGGGATGGACACATAGGAGAACATGCTGGGGATGGACACCTAGGATAACATGCTGGGGGTGGACACATAGGAGAACATGCCGGGGATGGACACATAGGAGAACATGCCGGGGATGGACACATAGGAGAACATGCCGGGGATGGACACAAAGGAGAACATGCCAGGGATGGACACAAAGGAGAACATGCTGGGGATGGACACCTAGGATAACATGCTGGGGATGGACACCTAGGATAACATGCTGGGGATGGACACATAGGAGAACATGCCGGGGATGGACACCTAGGATAACATGCTGGGGATGGACACCTAGGATAACATGCTGGGGATGGACACCTAGGATAACATGCTGCGGATGGACACATAGGATAACATGCTGGGGATAGACACATAGGATAACATGCTGGGGATAGACACATAGGAGAACATGCTGGGGATGGACACATAGGAGAACATGCTGGGGATGGACACACAGGATAACATGCTGGGGATGGACACATAGGAGAACATGCTGGGGATGGACACATAGGAGAACATGCCGGGGATGGACACATAGGAGAACATGCCGGGGATGGACACATAAGAGAACATGCCGGGGATGGACACATAGGAGAACATGCCGGGGATGGACACCTAGGATAACATGCTGGGGATGGACACATAGGATAACATGCTGAGGATGGACACATAGGAGAACATGCTGGGGATGGACACATAGGAGAACATGCTGGGGATGGACACATAGGATAACATGCTGGGGATGGACACATAGGATAACATGCTGGGGATGGACACATAGGATAACATGCTGGGGATGGACACATAGTAGAACATGCTGGGGATGGACACATAGGAGAACATGCCGGGGATGGACACATAGGAGAACATGCCGGGAATGGAGACATAGGATAACATGCTGGTTGTGTTGGACACATAGGATAACATGCTGGGGATGGACACGTAGGAGAACATGCTGGGGATGGACACGTTGGATAACATGCTGGGGATGGACACGTAGGATAACATGCTGGGGATGGACACGTAGGAGAACATGCTGGGGATGGACACGTAGGATAACATGCTGGGGATGGACACATAGGAGAACATGCCGGGGATGGACACATAGGAGAACATGCTGGGGATGGACACATAGGAGAACATGCTGGGGATGGACACATAGGAGAACATTACGGGGATGGACACATAGGAAAACATGCTGGGGATGGACACATAGGAGAACATGCCGGGGATGGACACATAGGATAACATGCCGGGGATGGACACATAGGATAACATGCCGGGGATGGACACATAGGATAACATGCCGGGGATGGACACATAGGAGAACATGCCGGGGATGGACACATAGGATAACATGCCGGGGATGGACACATAGGATAACATGCCGGGGATGGACACATAGGAGAACATGCCGGGGATGGACACATAGGATAACATGCCGGGGATGGACACATAGGAGAACATGCCGGGGATGGACACATAGGATAACATGCCGGGGATGGACACATAGGAGAACATGCCGGGGATGGACACATAGGATAACATGCCGGGGATGGACACATAGGAGAACATGCCGGGGATGGACACATAGGATAACATGCCGGGGATGGACACATAGGATAACATGCCGGGGATGGACACATAGGAGAACATGCTGGGGATGGACACACAGGATAACATGCCGGGGATGGACACATAGGAGAACATGCTGGGGATGGACACATAGGATAACATGCCGGGGATGGACACATAGGAGAACATGCTGGGGATGGACACACAGGATAACATGCCGGGGATGGACACATAGGAGAACATGCTGGGGATGGACACCTAGGATAACATGCCGGGGATGGACACATAGGATAACATGCCGGAGATGGACACATAGGAGAACATGCTGGGGATGGACACACAGGATAACATGCCGGGGATGGACACATAGGATAACATGCCGGGGATGGACACATAGGATAACATGCCGGGGATGGACACATAGGAGAACATGCTGGGGGTGGACACACAGGATAACATGCCGGGGATGGACACACAGGATAACATGCTGGGGGGTTTACTGGCTATAGAAAAAAAGTCAAAAGCCAAAAACAGCAGCTGTAAAAACGTCCCGTGTGCGTGAGGGCTAAAGGTCTTGTTATTTATGTGTGGCACTGTCCACCACTTGTTTGAATTGGGTATTCAAAGAACTTTTTTTTTTTTATTGTTTATTTATGTTGTATAGGGCCACATAGTGATTCATTACACTTCATTTGTAGCACACAGCGCTGTAAAGATTTAGTTTGGATTTGTAGAGTGCAAGAGCACTTTGATTACAGCCGCTCTCTTGTGCATATGTGCCTCCATCCTAGCGCACGTGTATAATATAATACATTTGGACTCGCTTGGGAGATCCTTGGTGAGCTGTTGACATACTTTTTGCTACATTGTAAATACCACTGCTACAAAACATGTAGTGTGCGCTCTAATAAACTAGAGTTTCCCATGCGTGTCAATAAACTTCCCTGTTTTCCCACTATAAGACTTGACTGTATTCCACAACATCATCAATGTAACTGTGAACGATGTGCTAAATCCTCTACAACATAACCTCACAGCACTACCAATGTGACATACAATCAGCTTGAAGATGCACAGATTTATAATAATGTTTGTCTTCTGCAATGAACCCTTGGTCATTGGGGTTGTCTACATTATAAACCTGTTGCTGCACGCTTAACACGTGGTAAAAAAAAAAAAGTTATAATCCTATACCCACAGTTGTTCCAGAGGAAGGCAAAAAAATCCAGCAAAGCACGATCCAATTTGCTCCTGCATGGGGAAAACATTCCTTCCTGATCCCCCGAGAGGCAATCGGATATTCCCTGGATCAACTTTACCTATAAATGTTATATCCAGTTATATTCTGTGTATCCAAGAAAGAATCCAGGACTTTTATAAAGCAATCCACTGAGCTGGCCACAACCAACTCTTGAGGGAGTCTATTCCACGTTTTCACAGCTCTTACTGTGAAGAACCCTTTCTGTGTTTGGAGATTAAATTTCTTGTCCTCCAGAAGTAAAGAGTGCCCCCTTGTCCTCTGTGATGACCTCAGGGTGAACAACTCTACACCGAGTTCACTATATGAACCACTGATGTATTTATACATGGAGATCATATCCCCCCTTATGTATTATACATGGAGATCATATCCCCCCTTATGTATTATACATGGAGATCATATCCCCCCTTATGTATTATACATGGAGATCATATCCCCCTTATGTATTATACATGGAGATCATATCCCCCTTATGTATTATACATGGTGATCATATCCCCCCTTATGTATTATACATGGAGATCATATCCCCCTTATGTATTATACATGGAGATCATATCCCCCCTTATGTATTATACATGGAGATCATTTCCCCCCTTATGTATTATACATGGAGATCATATCCCCCCTTATGTATTATACATGGTGATCATATCCCCCTTATGTATTATACATGGAGATCATATCCCCCCTTATGTATTATACATGGTGATCATATCCCCCCTTATGTATTATACATGGTGATCATATCCCCCTTATGTATTATACATGGTGATCATATCCCCCTTATGTATTATACATGGAGATCGTATCCCCCCTTATGTATTATACATGGAGATCATATCCCCCCTTATGTATTATACATGGAGATCATATCCCCCCTTATGTATTATACATGGTGATCATATCCCCCTTATGTATTATACATGGAGATCATATCCCCCCTTATGTATTATACATGGTGATCATATCCCCCCTTATGTATTATACATGGAGATCATATCCCCCCTTATGTATTATACATGAAGATCATATCCCCCCTTAATCTTCTCTTCTCAAGAGAGAATAAATTCAGTTCCTCTAATCTTTCCTCATAGCTGATCTCCTCCATGCCTCTTATCAGTTTGGTTGCCCTTTTCTGTACTTTCTCCAGTTCCCCAATGTTCTTTATGTGAATTGGTGCCCAAAACTGAACTGCATATTCCAGATGAGGTGTTACTAATGATTTGTATCGGGGGAAATGATATCTCTCTCTGGAGTCTATAACTCTTTTAATACAAGAGAGAATTTTGCTCGCTTTAGAAGCCGCAGCTTGGCATTGCATGCCATTATTAATCTTGTGATCTACCAGAACCCCCAGATCCTTCTCCACTATTGACTCCCCCAGTTGTACCCCCCCCTAGTATGTATGATACATGCATATTCTTAGCCCCCAAGTGCAGAACCTTACATTTATCAACATTAAACCTCATTTGCCACATAGTTGCCCAATTACACATAGCATTGAGGTAGGCTTGTTAGTTGGAGACATCCTGTAAGGACGTTATTCCACGGCACAGCTTGGTGTCATCTGCAAAGACTGAAATGGGATTTATAATCCCAGACCCTATATTGCTTATAAATATATTAAAAAGTAAGGGTCCCAACACTGAACCTTGGAGTACACCACTGACAACACTGAACCTTGGGGTACACCACTGATGACCCCAGACCATTCAGAGTATGAATCATTAACCACTACTCTCTGAATATGATCTTTTAGCCAGTTTTCTACCCATTTACATACAGATTGTTCCAAGCCTGTAGACTTTACCTTACACATTAGCTGTGTGTGGGGAACTGTGTCAGACGCTTTTGCAAAATCCAAGTATATTATATCCACCGCCACCCCTCTATCCAAGTATACCACGTCCACCGCCAACCCTCTATCCAAGTATACCACGTCCACCGCCACCCCTCTGTCCAAGTATACCACGTCCACCGCCACTCCTCTGTCCAAGTATACCATGTCCACCGCCACCCCTCTGTCCAAGTATACCACGTCCACCGCCACTCCTCTGTAAAAGTATACCATGTCCACCGCCACCCGTCTGTCCAAGTATACTACATCCACAGCCACCCCTCTGTCCAAGTATACCATGTGCACTACCACCCCTCTGTCCAAGTATACCACGTCCACAGCCACCCCTCTGTCCAAGTATACCACATCCACGTCCACCCCTCTGTCCAAGTATACCACGTCCACAGCCACCCCTCTGTCCAAGTATACCACGTCCACCGCCACCCCTCAGTCCAAGGTTTGCTCACCTCCTCATAAAAAGAAATCAGATTTGTTTGACAACTTCTGTCTTTCATGAATCCATGCTGTCTGTTGCTTAAAATATTTTTTTCCATCAAGAACTCATCTATGTGGTCTTTTATTAAACTGTCCAGTATCTTCCCAACTATAGAAGTTAAACTAACAGGTCTATAATTACTTGGTAAAGATTTTGACCTCTTTTTAAATATAGGCACCACATCCAGCAGTACTATGCGAGTCATTAAAGAGTCCCTAAAAAATGGCTTTGAAATGACGGAGCTCAATTCTGTAAGGACCCGTGGGTGTATGCTATCCGGTCCAGGTGCTTTATTCTGTCTAAATATTTCTAGATCATATCAATTGTGAGCCAATGTGGATCATCTGGAGCTGTGTCAGTACCATGCCCATTATGGACAAGAGCTCCCCCATGCTCCTTTGTATACACAGAGCGAGCTGAAGAAGGTAATAATAAATTTGCCTTCTCTTTGTCCCCAGTCACCCACTCTAGATTATTTTGTAAAGGGCCTACATGCTTGGACTGGACCTTTTTACTATTAATAGATTTGAAGAATTTTTGGGGGTTTGTCCTGCTATCTTTTGCAATCTATTATTCGTTTTCAATTTTTGTGACCTTGATTGTCTTTTTGCATATTCTGTTATATTCTTTGTAATGTTTAAATGATAATAGCGTTCCTTCATTTTTATATTTAAGAAAAGCTCTTTTCTTATTATCTATAGCTTTTTTAACTTTGCCCGTAAGCCACATACAGTGGGTCTGATTTTTAGCCTTTTAAACTTGTTGCCCATGGGAATATATTTTGCAGAGTGTTCACATACAGACTTTTTGAAGAACTCCCATTTCTGTGTTGTGTTCATCTATGCTAATATTCCATGCCAGTCTCAGCCTTAGAAAATTAGCTCTCTTAAAGTTGAGCATTTTTATTTTTCCTATATGTGCTTGCTGTTTTCAGCTAACAAAAGAATCATGTTATGGTCACTGTTACCCAGATGTTCTTTTATATAGACATTCGTAATAAGCTCTGCATGGTTTGAGATTACCAGGTCCAGCAGAGCAACATTCCTAGTTGGGGCCTCTATGAAGTGTACCATAAAATTGTCCTGTAGAAGGTTTATACATATTTGCCTTTTAAGTGTTCCTGCAGTACCATTACTTCAGTCAATTTCCGGGTAGCTAAAATCCCCCATTATTATCACTGCCCAAGTCCTTGCAGCCCTTTTGATCTGTGCGAGTAGCTGAGTCTCCACCTCCTTAATAACACTGGAAGACCTGTAACAAACTCCAATGATTACCTTTGTAGTACGCACCCCCATGTGCAGTTCCACCCATAATACTTCAGCCTCATCACACTCTCCATCAACTAGGTCCTCTTTCACACTCACTCTGAGATCACAGCTTATGCTCATTTCTTATTCAATTATATTTCTTCCATGATTCTCCCATCATTGATGAGAAATTCATTTGTTTTTCAAAAAATTTCCAACATGCCCAATCAATCAAATTTGATGGTCACAGAAACATCGGCTGTTTCTGTGGCCCACTAATGGTGCGAAATTTGAATGAAAATTCTTAGAATAGATTCTCTAAAGAAAATTTTTTCAGAATTCAACCCGTGCATGGTCAGCTTTAGAGAGGGTGCAGTGACTACAGTGACAAAAGCAGGATGTGTCTTTAATGGATAAGGGTGCTAAGGGTCAGAACAGACCCAAAGCACCTGATCCATTGGAGGATTTAATAAAGATTTAAAACATTAATTTTTAAACACTTTCTGCGTAATAATCTTGTGTTATTCTTTGAACATAAGTCAGACTTCAGTTATTATTTTTCTAACCTTCCTCCTGGGTTCGTCTCTTTGCCTCCGTGGTCTGTTCCTGTGTTTGTTTTGAAGTCTCTGCGGCCTCGTCGGTCGATGGATTGTGATCCACAATCTGCCTCCGTTTCTGCAGCAAACAGCTAAGCTCGTTGTCTTTGGCTTTACGACTGATTCTGCGGCGGCTCACTCTCCGTAGCGGCTTCCTTGCTGAATTCTGTAAGAAAGGTTTAAGGAGTCGCTGCACCCAGAAAAATAAAGTATTGATCTTATAAATGAGACACTTTTTTTACTGCATTTATAACCATGCTCGTTTCCTGTGGGGTGAGGACAGAGGGGGGGGAAAGGGTACCATGCCTCAAGTTCCACTTTAAAGCGGAGTTCCAGTCGTTTTTGTGTTTATTAAAAGTCAGCAAAAACTGTAGCTGCCGACTTTTAATAAAAACACACACATCTGTCCCAGGATACAGCGATGTGCTCACCCGCACCATCCCTTCTCTGCCTCCTCTCTCCCTGGCGCTGGCATCTCAAATGTGGGCACCGGGTTGTGACAACTTGCGGCTTCACAGCCGGGTGCCCACTGCGAAAGCACAAGTCTTTCTGCACCTCCTGATTGGTCCAGCAGCTTCTAGGACCTGTGAGGTGTCCCAGAAGACTGCAGGGGGAAGGGGCGGTGTGGTAGCACCCAGATATTGTTGATTTCCCCTTTAAACTGTAACATTTCTAACAGTATCTGCTTGCAAGGTTTTTGGCTCATCTTCCCCCCTCCCTTATTTCCTGTGAGTATTATGTTGTACCAGCTCTTAGCTGAGATTCTTATCTGCAGCTGCTGTCCAAGGTTATTCTGCAGAGTTTAGAAAGCCTGTTGAAAGTAATAGACAATGAAAGAAGAAATGTATGCTTTGTGACGTAATCATTGGTATATACGCTTGTAAGAAGTTTTCTATAACTCACTTAGCAGATGAGAGCATAAGCCACCTGTTGAGTCAAAACAGCGCTGTTTTTAATAAATCATTTGTTTTCATCAAGTCCGTGTCTAGAGTTCTCTGGTTTGCCAAAATTGCTACTACAGCGGGAGGAGCTTCCAACTTGGTTCACAGCAGTGAACTGTGCCGGAAATGGGATCGGGTACCTGTCAAAACCAGCTATTCGCTCCCCCCCAAAAAAGTGCCAGATGCGGCAGTGGAGGGGGGAGGAGGCAGAGAAGCGAAGCTTCCCCTTTTGGGCCTTTAAATTGTACGTCAAGGCAAACAAATATATGATTGTTCATTTGGATAGAGTGAGGCATGGTGGAACCCTTTTTCTGTGTCCCATCTGGGGAGATTGAGTCCTCTATTCGTCATGGTGAATGCTTTCACCAAAACTGAAAGTTAGGGAGGGTAAAGTGAGGGTAAGTCTTCCAATGACGATACCTGTCTTGGTAATAACAGTGTATGATAGGAATTCCTTTAATTATAGAAACATTACTTCTTATTTCGTATTCTGTCTCTTGATCAGGAAATTTAAGGGAAATCTTTCCTATGGGGCACAAATGGCAAAAAAATAGCCTGAAATGCTTTTAAACCTTTACCCACTGTATCCAAAACTAAAATCCAAGATGGAGTGGCTGGATCTCTTGACAGGCCACTTTCCATCCACTGATACTTGCCTTCCTTACCCACATGGAAGAAAAATATATTTGAAATATATTTTAAAAATATTCTTCCCAAATATATTGACATATATTTGAAATACTACGATTTTGGCCGTATTCAATATATTTCAATATATATACTGCATGTTGAAATGCGTTTTTTATATATTACAAAATATATGAAAAATATTTTAAAAAATATATACATATTTTAAATATATTCTTCAGATTTTTTTTAACATATAAAAAAGTCATTTTAACATATATTTTTACATATATTTGTAAATGCATTCCAAAAATGTAGATTAAATGTATTTTTAAAGACATACAGTATATTTGAAAATTTATTTTTAAAAATACTTTTTCATATATTTTGTAATAAAAATGCAGTTCAACATACAGTATGTGTGTGTGTGTGTGTGTGTATATATATATATATATATATATATATATATTTATTTATTGAAATATATTTTGAAATATATTGAATATGGCCAAAATTGTAGTATTTCAAATATATGTCAATATATTTGGGAAGAATATATTTAAAATACATTTTTCTTCCATGTGGGTATGCTCCCTCAATGCTCCAATATTATGTCAGAACCAGGGGCGGACTGACAACTCATGGGGCCCCTGGGTACTAGGGGATCATGGGGCCCGTGTCCTTACTCAAACTCAAAAAAACCTATGAAAAAGGTACCAGGGGCATCTCATGGGACCCCCTACTGACCCGGAGCCCTCGGGCAGTGCCTGAGTTTCCAAATGGTCAGCCCGCCCCTGGTCAGAATACTGAAGCTAGTCCCTGTGTAAGCTCTTTGCAGGATGCAGTCAGAGCTTACACAGAGTTACGGTTATTACCTTCTACCCACCCCATGTGACAGTGTTCAAGCCTGGTGTTTGGCTACTCAGCAAAGCATCCTGGGAGAAGAGGAGAAGGTTTTCCCATACCTAGAAGTATAAGGTATCTTTGAGTGCTTCGACAATTGAACAGAATGGCAAACTGCAACAAAGATGAGCATCAGGAGGGTAGGGGACTGTCAGGGCAAAGTGACAAATAACATCTATACCTACTTTTTATGTTTTTATCTATATATACTGTGTGTACTGTATAATAAATTTTTTATATACTATACATCCTACAGCAGACCTTGCACTGCAAGGAAGGTCTACTTACGAGGGGCAACTAAAAAGTTATCGGCCTACCCATGAAGCATTTGACTTAGCCCAATTTTATTTTTACTACTTATAGTACATATCTTTGCAAGGTTCCATACCAAATTTCTCAAATTTTTCTTTGTTTCAGTTATTGAAGACTGAAGCGCAGAAGGTCATCATGGTCTAAAAGATGGCGAAAGCGAGCAAACGTGCTGTTATCCAATACCTGCTGTCTGTCGCGTTTGTTTTCAACAGTCAACATTCTCGGGACCCACTGATTTGACACTTTGTACATGTCCAGCACTACTGTTAAAATGTGTCCAACACGTTCCTGGGATATGCCCACTTTCTCTGTCACACGCCTGTCTGCCATTACGAGATCCTGGATTGCTGTGATGTTTTCCTCTGTACAAGCAGTTGCTGGCCTTCCACTGCGATGGGCATCTTGGACAGAGGGGTTCCCCCTCTTGAATTCTGCCAACCACTGTTTAATGGTGGAATAGGAAGGGGCATCCTCCCCTAATGTTTCCATCATGTCCTTGTGGATGTCCAGTGGTGCCCGTAGCGAAAAGAAATGAAAGAGAAGAATAGCGCAGGGCAGACATGACACGGTGAAGAGGGGAAAAAAAACAGGAAAGGGTTAAGTTAAAGGGGAAGGGTTAAAACAGGAAGGTTACCTGATTGGTGATAGTAGCACAGGGTGGGATCATTGATGATTGTGGGGGAGTGTTGGGGGTTGGACGATCCAATGCTGGTATAGCAGCTAAAGAGGAAACTTCCCACCCGCCCTCCCCTGGGATGGTTTTTTTGGGGGTCTTTTTGTGCTTGATTGGTTTAGTTTTGAGGGCAGTTGTTGGTCTTGGGAGGCAGCAAATTGTTTTGAAGAAAAAGTGTATGGTTGGGATCCATCTATGGTATGGTGTGCCCGGGTGCATTCCAGTTAACTGGAAGGTGGAGGTCTACACTGCGGAAGGTGTGTCTTTGTCTCCGAGTCGGTGCGTTGCGGCTGGAGGCCTAGTAGGAACATTAAGGTTAAGGTTCCGCAGGGGGAGATCAATATTGTTTTTGGTGCCTTCCTAGACCAACAACTCATCTTGTAGGTTTATGTATGTTTCTGTTTTAAGCAATGTTTTCTGTGATTTAAGTGGAATTGTTAATAAAAGGCCTTGAAGGCCATTTTTTACTCCAACAATGTGTGGTCTCCTTTATTGGTGGAGGGAGTGTTTGGGAAAAAGGGGGGTTTTCGAAAGTTAGGTTAGTATGGTTTAGTGCTTTAGCATTTGCCAACACATCTCTTCTACACTAGTCACTCCTTCCCTTTTTCAGCAGGCATTGGATAACAGCACGTTTGCTCACTTTCTCCATCTTTCAGACAATAATGACCTTCTGCGCTTCAGTCTTCAATAACTGAAACAAAGAAAAATGTGAGAAATTTGGTATGGAACCTTGCAAAGATATGTACTATGAGTAGCAAAAATAAAATTAGACAAATGCTTCATGGGCAGGCTGAGAACTTTTCAGTCATCCCTCGTATTACCCAAGGACTTCCCTCACTTTCCCAAAATGCTGCACTAAAATTTGAAAACAATTAAAAACTTTAGGTAACACAAAATCAACTAAAGTGGATCTAAAGCTGCAGATATTTACCTCCGCTCCAACTCGACATCAATGAGATCCCTCGCTAGCTCCGACCTCTTCTCCCAGGCTTCTTCCAGGTGCCAGGTCTATGGCCATCTTTCCAGTGCACAGGTATCATGCCAAGAATGTACCTTGAGGTACGCATTAGGAGCTCAGTGCACGTTGTACGGCGGATAGCGAGCAGGCAGGTACGTTTATTTTATTGCAGAAGAGATAACGTCTCTTCTGCAATAAATGGCCTGCCTGCTTACAGTGAGTTGTTTTAACGCTTTCGTTCCATTTCAGTATACTTACCTTGCCCAGTGATGTATTTAGGTTCTGTGCTGCCCTAGGCAATACAAAAATCATCTGCCCCCACGGACACCAACCAACACCACCCCTCCCCCACCCGGGAGAGACTTCCATTACCCCCCCCCTCCCGGTGATAGAGAGAAAGACACTCATCTTCACAGCCTCAGACTTCCCCTGGAATGAGAGTCAGGCACTACATAGACCATCAAGCAGCCTACAGCCTCTCTTGGGTCCCACCTGGTTCCCATGATGTGCATGTCCCTTCTTTCATCCTTCTTCTGGGGGAGGTGCTGCCCCCCTGAAAAATACCGCCCTAGGCAAGTGCCTTGTTTGCCTTGTGGTAAATACACCTGTGACCTTGCCCCTCTCTTTCATGCTGCAGTTTGGTGACATCACCATCCGTCTGATGAGATCCTTAGGAATGCTGATTAGTCTAAATCAGGCGAGAGGACACCCCAGCACTGTGCTGAAGCTTCTTTAATTAATTTGAAAATTCTCCCTGACTGTGCCCATGCGGCAAGGGTTGTCTGCTCATTTATTACAGGGGAGAGTAAGGTCACTTTTACTTACCTGTTCCTCTGTTCCCCAGTGTGTATATATATATATATATATATATATATATATATATATTTTTTTTTTTTTTTTTTTAAACATATTGAATATGGCCAAAATTGTAGTATCTCAAATATATGTCAATATATTTGGGAAGAATATTTTTAAAATATATTTAAAATATATTTTTCTTCCATGTGGGTAGGGGTGAAGAGAAATACTCAGTACTTTTAGATATGGGGAACAGGGGACTCATTCCCCTTCCTCCTCTGTGACAGTGCTAGTACTTGAAGATTGGCCATTTAGACGCCCAGTGGTATCAATCTATAGTGAGTCCTCTGTCTTGTGTAGTTTCCAGGTCAGGCCTTGACCTTACACAAGGCCAGTGCCGAGAGCGAACATGCCAAATTGCATCCCCCAAGATGTATGGGCATTATGTGTCAGCAAAAATCCCTTTCCCCATAAAAACTCAAGCAATAATCTGCATGTTTACCCTCTAAATAATAATTCCCTCTCTTCCTAGTACAAATCTGCCCCCATGCTGAAATCCCCTCCCAGCACAAATCCCCCCCATCCCCCACAGCTCAAATCTCCTCTCTCCCCATATGCCTCCATCACACATCCCCCTCAAAAAATGTCACTCTGCCCCTCAGATTTCCCCTCTGAGCACAAATTCTCTTCCCCCACTCCATCCCCCTCCCCAGCACAAATTCCCCTCCCCCAATCCACTATCCTATCACAAATCCCCCCCCCAAAAAAAAAAATTCCCACCCTAGCACAAACCCCCTCCCCCCTACCAAATTACCTTTTTTAGAACAACCCCCCCCCAATTTCCCCTCCCAGCACAAATCCTCTTCCCTCATCCCAAATCCCCCCAAATCACCACTCCCCAAGTTTCCCCTCCTAGACCAATTCTTACCCCCTGCTGCCTCCAAATTCCCCCTTCCAACACAATTCCCCCCCCCCAATCTCCTTGTGGTGCTCCCCCCCAACTCACATGATGCCACGTTGCCCAGGGCAGCCACCCTTCCTGCTTACCCCTTGTCCCAGCAATGCAAAAGGCTGACTCTCTTTGCACTCAGTGGCCAAGTGGAGCACCAGGGGATCAAAAAGTAGGTGAGTATGGCAGTTGGTGGGGCCATTACCCCGTAAACCTGTTGTTTTGACCTACATGTACAAAGCAAGGTTCCCTTTAAATTCACATTCTTAATATACTAAAGCCTTTTTAAGCAGGTTATGAGCTTGTACTTATCTTTCAGAGCACTCAGGGTCCTAACTATTCAGGGGTTTCAAATGTGCTTCCTACAACCCTCGCAGTCAGGAAAAGGTGGTCCATTGCCCCAAGAATTGCTAAGGCTGTGCAAGTTTCAAAATGAAACCTGGAAGCTGCCATATACATATTTTGCGCCTGGCTTTTGGGACTTCCAGGGGATTTAGAAGCATGCAGAACATACATAGCTGCTTGTGGGATTATGTCAGAATTAAATGTATAGAAAATGTTGGGTTTGCTTTTAAGCCGATCAACATTAAGCTGACCTCGCATTCACATTAAACTCAATTCTCGATACTCACCAGCAATACTCCCTGTAATTCACTAATTATGCTCTTCCGTTTGTTCACAGCAGATTCTCTCTAAGAGTAGAAAGGGCAAAATGGTTCATAATTCAGACACAAAAATGCAAATTCCATTTGAAAGCTGTGGATTAATGTAATTTACCTTCGGAGTTGGGGGGAGGGAATTACCCCGAAAAAAAAAATCAAATGGTGTGGACACTCATAAAAATTTTAATTACAGTAAATGGAAGGAAAGTCATAGTACTCATTGATTGCAAACACAAAAATTTCAGTTCAATAAAAAGAGATATTGTTACACTATTAATAGATATAATTTTTATTATTATTTTTTCTTTATTAATTACATGTATTATTTTTTATTGACCTATATTAAATGTATCATTATTATTCCTATATGTTGTAATATTAATTTGATACCGAGTTTCACCCAGAAATTAAATGTTTATTAGCAGTTAGCAATTTTTATGAAGAGCATCACAGCAGCACCATACCACTAAGAAAGCTGAAGAGACCCTGTCACCAGCACATTCATGTTAACAAAAATCTTCCCATATGATTATTTGGCCATTTAATATAGTTTAAGCATGATATGGCAGTCTCTGACCCTCTCTTGTATCATGTCCGCAGTCTCTGACCATCTCCTGTATCCTGTCTGCAGTCTCTGACCATCTCTTGTATCCTGTCTGCAGTCTCTGACCATCTCCTGTATCCTGTCTGCAGTCTCTGACCATCTCTTGTATCCTGTCCGCAGTCTCTGACCATCTCCTGTATCCTGTCTGCAGTCTCTGACCATCTCTTGCATCCTGTCTGCAGTCTCTGACCATCTCCTGTATCATGTCTGCAGTCTATGACCATCTCCTGTATCATGTCTGCAGTCTCTGACCATCTCCTGTATCCTGTCTGCAGTCTCTGACCATCTCCTGTATCATGTCTGCAGTCTCTGACCATCTCCTGTATCCTGTATGCAGTCTATGACCATCTCCTGTATCCTGTATGCAGTCTCTGACCACCTCCTGTATGCAGTCTCTGACCCTCTCTTGTATCATGTCCGCAGTCTCTGACCATCACCTATATCCTGTCTGCAGTCTCTGACCATCTCTTGTATCCTGTATGCAGTCTCTGACCACCTCCTGTATCCTGTATGCAGTGTCTGACCCTCTCTTGTATCCTGTCTGCAGTCTCTGACCATCTCCTGTATCATGTCTGCAGTCTCTGACCATCTGCTGTATCATGTCTGCAGTCTCTGACCATCTCCTGTATCATGTCTGCAGTCTTTGACCATCTCCTGTATCATGTCCGCAGTCTCTGACCATCTCCTGTATCCTGTCTGCAGTCTCTGACCATCTCCTGTATCCTGTCCGCAGTCTCTGACCATCTCCTGTATCATGTCCGCAGTCTCTGACCGTCTCCTGTATCCTGTCTGCAGTCTCTGACCATCTCCTGTATCCTGTCCGCAGTCTCTGACCGTCTCTTGTATCATGTCCGCAGTCTCTGACCATCTCCTGTATCCTGTCTGCAGTCTCTGACCATCTCCTGTATCATGTCTGCAGTCTCTGACCATCTCCTGTATCCTGTCTGCAGTCTCTGACCCTCTCCTGTATCATGTCTGCAGTCTCTGACCCTCTCCTGTATCATGTCTGCAGTCTCTGACCCGCTCCTGTATCCTGTCTGCAGTCTCTGACCATCTCCTGTATCATGTCTGCAGTCTCTGACCCTCTCCTGTATCATGTCTGCAGTCTCCGACCCTCTCCTGTATCATGTCTGCAGTCTCTGACCCGCTCCTGTATCATGTCTGCAGTCTCTGACCATCTCCTGTATCATGTCTGCAGTCTCTGGCCATCTTCTGTATCTTGTTTGCGGTCTCTGACCATCTCTTGTATCATGTCTGCAATATTCATTTGATATTAAGTTTCACCTGGAAATTAAATGTTTATGAGCAATTTTTATGGGGAGCATCGCACCAGCACCATACCTCTAGGAAAGCTGAACAGACCCTGTCACCAGAACAGTCATGATAACAAAAATCTTCCCATAAGTTTATTTGAGCATTTAATGTAAATTATGCATGTTACAGTGCCCTGAAAAGGTATTCATTCTCCTTGAAATTTTCCACATTTTGTCCTGTTACAACCAAACACATAAATGTATCATGTCTGCAGTCTCTGACCATCTGCTGTATCATGTCTGCAGTCTCTGACCATCTCCTGTATCATGTCTGCAGTCTTTGACCATCTCCTGTATCATGTCCGCAGTCTCTGACCATCTCCTGTATCCTGTCTGCAGTCTCTGACCATCTCCTGTATCCTGTCCGCAGTCTCTGACCATCTCCTGTATCATGTCCGCAGTCTCTGACCGTCTCCTGTATCCTGTCTGCAGTCTCTGACCATCTCCTGTATCCTGTCCGCAGTCTCTGACCGTCTCTTGTATCATGTCCGCAGTCTCTGACCATCTCCTGTATCCTGTCTGCAGTCTCTGACCATCTCCTGTATCATGTCTGCAGTCTCTGACCATCTCCTGTATCCTGTCTGCAGTCTCTGACCCTCTCCTGTATCATGTCTGCAGTCTCCGACCCTCTCCTGTATCATGTCTGCAGTCTCTGACCCGCTCCTGTATCCTGTCTGCAGTCTCTGACCATCTCCTGTATCATGTCTGCAGTCTCTGACCCTCTCCTGTATCATGTCTGCAGTCTCCGACCCTCTCCTGTATCATGTCTGCAGTCTCTGACCCGCTCCTGTATCATGTCTGCAGTCTCTGACCATCTCCTGTATCATGTCTGCAGTCTCTGGCCATCTTCTGTATCTTGTTTGCGGTCTCTGACCATCTCTTGTATCATGTCTGCAATATTCATTTGATATTAAGTTTCACCTGGAAATTAAATGTTTATGAGCAATTTTTATGGGGAGCATTGCACCAGCACCATACCTCTAGGAAAGCTGAACAGACCCTGTCACCAGAACAGTCATGATAACAAAAATCTTCCCATAAGTTTATTTGAGCATTTAATGTAATTTATGCATGTTACAGTGCCCTGAAAAGGTATTCATTCTCCTTGAAATTTTCCACATTTTGTCCTGTTACAACCAAACACATAAATGTATTTTATTGGGATTTTATGTGAAGACCAACACAAAGGGGCACATAATTGTGAAGTGGAAGGAAAATGATAAATGGTTTTCAAAATTTTTTACAAATAAATATCTGAAAAGTATTTGTACTTTTCAGATATTTGTATTCAGCCCCTTTACTCTGATACCCCTAACTAAAATCTAGTGGAACCAATCGCCTTCAGAAGTCACCTAACTAGTAAATAGGGTACACCTGTGTGTAATGTAATCTCAGTATAAATACAGTTGTTCTGTGAAGCCCTCAGAGGTTTGATGGAGAACATTAGTGAACAAACGGCATCATGAAGGCCAAGGAACACACCAGACCGCAAGGACAGGGAGGCTGGTCAGAGTTGATGGGAAGATGGATGGAGCCAAATACAGGGCAATCTTAGAAGAAAACCTGTTATAGTCTGCAAAAGACTTGAGATCGAGGTGGAGGTTCACCTTCCAGCAGGACAACGACCCGAAACATCCAGCCAGAGCTACAATGGAATGGTTTAGAATAGGGGTCTCCAAACCTTTCAAACAAAGGGCCAGTTTACTGTCCTTCAGATTTTAGGAGGGCCGGATGGTGGCCATCTGGTGTAGAAAATGTCCCGGGCCCAGCATCAGTGGCCTCAAACATGGCCTCAAGGTTGGTGGTTGGTAGGAGGAGGAGAAGTGCCCCATTGTTGGTATTAGTGGGTGGAATAGTACACCATCATTGGTATCAGTGGAAGAAATAATGCACCATTGTTGGTGTGAGTGGAAGGATCAGTGCCTCTGTCAGTGGGAGGAATAGTGCCCCAAGGGTCAGATAAAGGCAAGCCAAGGGCCGCATCTGGCCCTTGGGCCGCAGTTTGGAGACCCCTGGTTTAGATCAAGTATAATCATGTGTTAGAATGGCCCAGTCACAGTCCAGACCTAAATCCAATGGGGAATCTGTGGCAATACTTGAAAATTGCTGTTCACAGACGCTCTCCATCCAATCTGACAGAGCTTGAGTGATTTTGCAAAGAAGAATGGGCAGAAATGTCCCTCTCTAGATGTGCAAAGCTGGTAGAGACATCGCCAAAAAGACTTGCAGCTGGAACTGTAGCGAAAGGGAGTCCTACAAAGTATCGACTCCTCCCAATACAAATGTACAGCAATCCCAATAAAATACATTTACGTTTTTGGTTGTAACATGACAGAATGTGGAAAATTTTAAGGGGTATGAATACTTTTTCAAGGTACTGTAGGTCTGTTTGGCAGTGTGGAGACAGGAATTGTATTTTTGTAGAGGAGATTTATATTGGTCGAAGTCATGCTGGGACTTACGCCATAGATGCTCAAGAACGTTGTAGCAATCGTGCACACAGAGATGGACGCGGTCATCCATTTTGCTCCAAACCCTCCATCTTGTATCTCTCTCTCCCTCTTTCCTTATCCCCCCTCCCTCTCTGTTGAGTGACATGTGGTCTGTTTGATGCAGAGTTCAAAAAGACATCAAGGCCCAGCGGGAGAGCTCATGGCTATAAACCCCAATTAGCCTGGAACCCATATGTCTGCGAGACTCTTGCTGGAAAAGTATCGTAAAGCCATAAACCAAGTCCTTCACTAAGTTCAAAGACATTGCAGAAAAGCCATAAAGCAGATATCACATTCAAGACCCACTTTCCCCTATGATTACATATCTTGGAATATGAGAGACTTACATAAAAACCAGACATATATTCAGACCGCTCACTTTAATACAAGCCGCCTGATAGGTTACACCCCCTAGCTGACAGCTACAGGAGAGCAGAAAATTATATCTCCTCAACCATCCCAGCAGGTATGTCATATTTCATATCTAGACGTTCAGCAGATGATTCTGCGTATTAATCTACTCGTGGATAGAATGTTATATGTATCCAGGGAAAGTTATTGCCCTGATATCAACTTGTGAGGGATTTAGGTCCTAGCTGGGGTCTCCATCTACACCTCCCTCCCCAAATAAGGCGATTGGTTCTCTGCTTCAGGGAGACACCCTGCTGAGTTCCTAGAAAATCTAAGCTAAGCTGAGTTGAGCTAAGTTGAAGATTCTCCCTTTTAACATCAGAACTAACTTTGGGAGATAAAGCACCCTTTTGGCTCAGGAAACTTGATCTGCTTAAACCAGGACTTTTGGCAAGTACTTTATCTATCTAAATTCCTTTCAGTTATCTCTTTGCTGTGTTATTGCTCTCTGTATATTTATATATATATATTGGCTACATCTTTTTCTGTAAATATTTTTATTGCACCCTTTTTACCTTTTAGTAATAAATCTTACTTTCTGAAAATGTGGAACTGTTTCTAAAGCTCTTTAATGCAAACTAAGAACCCCTGTCTCTGAAGAGCGCTACTGTGTGTTTAAACCTCTGGATAACCTGCCTGCGGTGACAGTGGTATACAGACAATTATTCAACCATCGTAGTGTTATTGCTGATATTGCCGAATTTCCTCTTTCTCTGTACAAAAAGGCGGTGCTGGCAGTGTGAAGTTTTAATTGCATAATTAACCTGACCCAGTAACAATCGCTCCCAGGCTGCAGGTACACAGATTGTGGTCCATTAGCTGGAAAATCTTTGTGCAGGGTGCAGCTGCGCGTGGCATTGTTACACACGTGACAGTGCGGTTTTAGATTGGCTAGTCCTTCAGTCACGAGTTTGGTGAGAAGGGCTGGGGATTTCACAGTGAGCTGAACTGAGAGGAGCACATCTTCAAGGGGGCCACATCAACTCTACTAAGGGCCACACCTGCTTAATTCCATATTATAGCATTTTGATGCTTAATTCTGACCGGCCTCCCCTTCAGTATTGCACAGTTGTACCGGCTCCTCTCCTGGACTGAAATGGCTTCCTCTGATTTCACTGCACACTGTGAGCTTCTCACCAGGTGCATTAGAATCTACAGCAAATCAGACAAAGCTCCGCCTCATTTCCTGGATGGAGGACACCCAGCAACATCCCCAGTCTTACTGTCCTTGTCCCACCCTTTTAATTCAGTCCTTTAAATAATGAAGGTTCAGCATCACATGTGGGCGTTACCTAGGGTGACCTGCAAATACAGTCAGTATAGGAACAGCCACTCCTCCAGAATGAGCTCCACCCATCAAGGCATTTTGATATTGGCATAACTCATTTCAAGAGCCAGCCCACTGCTTGCAGAGGAGTGCTGAGGCCGGGTGCTGTGTAGTTTTCAGGAAGCTATGTACAGCATCCTGCCAGCCCCTCCCACCAGCCATGATCTGCCTGCACTACATAAAGAAGCACAGAGACCTATTGATGATGTCACTTTGTCTGAAATAAAGTATGTAATGAAAACAGAAAGATTTTAGTTAACAATTCCATTACTATATTGTTGAGGGGGGTGGGAGGGACCAGAGAAGGTAACATATCAGCAGGTTAAACTTTAGCTTTTATATTATAATGAAATTGCAAATTACAATTGCATCAACAATATTTTATCCCAGAGAAAGGGGACATACAACATTTCCGGAGGGATTTTGGTGCAAAATTATTTAAGGATGTGTAACTTATCAACTGGAGAGCAGCTGGGAATGTGACAGACCCAACCGGGACAGAGGCTTTTGGAGGGGACTGCAGGTTAGTCTCATGCCTACCAGGGGCGGACTGACAACTCATGGGGCCCAGAGGCAATTGGGGATCATGGGGCGCCTGTGTCCTTGCCCAAACTCAAAAAAACCTATGAAAAAGGTACCAGGGGCATCTCATGCGGCCCCCTACTGACCCAAGGCCCTCGGGCAGTGCAGGAGTTTCCAAATGGTCAGTCCGCCCCTGATGCCTACCGACTGTGGGCCCTGGCATCTGAGGGGGCTTTATTCTATGGGAGGTGTGTGCCTGGGAGGACCTTTGGAGTAGTTTTACTCCGGATTCAAGTCCATGTCTCCCCGAAAGACTCTAAGAACTGGAGGACCCAAATACAAATTTGGGGCCTCTGTGCCCAAACCAGCATTGACTGTTTCACCCCCCCCCCCTCCTAGACTTAGAGACTCAAAGCAGATGTTAATATAATCAGCTCAAAACAACCTGATGCTGAGGTCTCTTATTAAGTCTTATTAAGTTAATTGAGTCACCCGGTGTTTCTGTCAGTTGGCTAATCCTCCATGGGGCCCCTGAGCAATAGGGGATCATGGTGCCCCTGTGTCCTTGCCCAAACTCAAAAAATCCTATGAAAAAGGTACCAGGGGCATCTCATGGGGCCCCCTACTGACCCAGGGCCCTCGGGCAGTGCCCGAGTTTCCAAATGGTCAGTCCGCCCCTGGGTGGAGCTCATTCTGGAGGAGTGGCTGTTCCTATACTGACTGTATTTGCAGGTCACCCTAGGTAACACCTGGTCTGGTGTCAACTTTAACTCATTATCTAATCAGCGTGGGATGTTTATCCCAATGCGTAATATTTGTTTTTATTGCTCTTGTGGGGACTGCCCCTATTTCTGAAGTGTATAAAAACCTGTATCTCTCTTCAATAAAGAGTTCTAAGCTAGTGTCGCCTAGTTCTTGGGTGCAATGCCCAGCTATAATACTTTGGTCCTGTGTCCCAGCGGCGAGGAAGCAAATCTCTGACGGCAATCCGTCACAGGGATCATATTAGTTTTTGTTACCTTTAGACCATTAAAAGCCACAGAGAAGGAGCGAGAGGGCCGCATGCCGCCCAATAAACACCAGGCTGACATGCAAGCTCAAGGACCAGTCCACTTTCCTTTTTTAAATGACTTTTTTTTTTCTTTTGAATACCTTTTTAAATACAGCCGGTGTGTAGATTAAACTGCCCTGTTAGGAGAACCCCATATTTACAGTGAAGGAGATAAGTATTTGATCCTCTGCTGATTTTTTTGCATCATTTGTTAGACATGCATTTCTTTTGAATTTTTTGTTGCTATTCTGTCTCTGTGTTATAATACATCGAACATTCGATTTGTAGACTGATCATTTCTTTGTGAGTGGGAAAACATTTAAAATCAACAGGGGATCAAATACGCATTTCCTTCACTGTAAATAAATTACATCAATTTACTAAAGCCTTATAAATGGAGTATTATAAATCCCAGGCATCATTTGCCAATTGTACGACTCTTTATTTAGCAGAATATCAACAGATCTGAACATATAGCAGTTATTGAAATGTGAACACCCTTTAACCACTTCCAGTCCGGACACACCAGGGCAATTTTCAGCTTTCAGTGCTATAAAACTTTGAATGACAATTGCGCGGTCATACAACACTGTACCCAAATGAATTTTTTACCATTTTTTTGACACAGATAAAGCTTTATTTTGGTGGTATTTGTTCACCGCTGGGATTTTTATTTTTTTTGCTATGTAAATGAAAATGTCCAAAAATTTAGAAAAAAAGTGTTTTTTTTTTTATAAAATTTTGCAAATAAATATTTCATCATAAATCTTGGCCAAAATTTAATCAGTTATCTTTTTAGTTAAAAAAATCCAAATTAGTTTATAACCAAAAATTATAATTTTTAAACTTTTTTTTACATTTTTATTTTATTTTATAGATTTTTTTTTTTTTTTTACATACTGTCACCCTAGCAGTACAGTGTCACCATGGTGACACTGTACTACTTGTGGGGGGTGATGAGGATTTTTTTTTTTTTTTACGCTGATTGCTTTTACACCCGTATAGGATGTAAAAGCAATGATTTCTCCTTCTCTCTGTCTGCATTCTTGCAGCCATTGAGAACTACTGTGTGAGCTGTGATTGGTCACAGCTTGTCACATGGTACAAGGCTGTTGTGAATGGCCTTGTACCTTGTGACCTTTGTGATCATTCACAGATTTCACTCGTAGTAAGCAATGATGTCACAAGTGACATCTTGCTTACTACTTTTATTCTGACTCAGATTATTGTGATAGCGATTTATCCCTTGTGAGACCTCTCTGCCTAGCCTGTATAAGCAGATATAATCACTGTGGGCAATCCTTATCAGATAGCTGAACTCACCAATACTGTGTTCATCCAGAAGTTGCTTTATTCTGTACATGTGACAACAGGATACAGCAGAATGAATGGTTTCCAGTATTATGCGGTCAAAAGATGATACTTTCTGTAGCGTACTATGCAGAATACATGTGTCCCTGTTACATGTGGACTGTTAGCTGCCTCCATGACACAGGAAGTGCTGAACTCAAGAAGAAGGGAGGAGCTTCATATACAAAGGAATTGTGTCATAGATCTCAGGGAGGTAATATAAAAAACAAATACATTACCAAATAAGACCACTGGATGGCAGCATAACTAACTATAGAAATGTCCATAGAAAATGGTACAAAAAATAAACTATATGAATTCTCATGTACATTAACATAAATATTAACTGTGTAACAGCATAACTTTGCATGTGATCACTGATAGGCCAATCAGTGATCACATGATTGGGACCTCGCACAAAGGTCCCGTCCTGTTGGTTATGTGTTATAGAAGACACTGGTAGTGATAGCAGAATTCAGACTTTACTTGTGTGGCTTAAGTTACAAACATACAGAGCACATTTTTCAGCAAACAGATTACTTCCTGAAGATGAGAGAGAAGAGGAAAGAACCAACAAGTTTTACATATATACACAACTAGTAACCTTTAGTGTATAGTGCCATCTACTGGTCAAGTGATATTAACGCACAATACTATATACAGTACATTAAAGTACATGCTGTTGCATTCCCAACACGTCCGACGATCGGTGTTTCACTGTGTCCGGAAGACACAGCGGGCACCGGATCGCGGTGCTGCGCGCTCCCAGGGAGCGCGCACAAGCAGGGTGCGGGGAGGCCATTTATAAACGGCCACCCGACCCTGCACTGCCACCGTCTGGCCGTTTATATACAACGGCCGGATGGGAGGTGGTTAAAAAAATTTAAATGATAAACCAGAAAACGTAGCACCGACCTGTCCAATTTTCGGTGTAGGCCTTAGGATAGCGCCTTGCTCAATTCTTTGCTTCATTTCCTCTATGGCCTTTTGTTTGACATCGGGGGACACTGAAAAAGAGAGGACATTTGTACTCCATAACCTGTATTGCCCCGTATAATCGTACAAAAAATGTAGCGGAACCACTGATTGATTGATTGATTGATTGATTTTATTCGTTGATGAGCAGGATGTTTTAACCGATATCAATATTGTGTACCAAAAAATCCGGTTGAACAACAGTGAAAAATGTTGACGTTTCCAATACGAACGGCCGATTTTCTATGCGATAGTGTGATGGTCATACGAAAAAAATCTATCAAGCGCTATCACGCATGAGCGGAAACAGAAGATGACTCGGATGTTTATGTCCAAGGAATCTTCGTAAACACGAACGAAAAATCCAAATGTTAAAAGTAGATCGGCCTAATGAGATCATGAAACCAGAATTCTGTGTATTATATTTTATGTATCACTATTGATGTATATAGGTCATGTAATAAACGATATTATACTCATTGCTGGTCATCGTTGTGTATATCGATCGTTCTGGGCGGCAGGGTGTTGAACGCTCGTTCTGGCCGGAAGGGCGTGGCTACAAGGTCACATGCACACCGCATCACTTCCACTTGTGCGAAAGACGCCAACACTACGTATTCCCCGATGAACGATTTTTTTAGATTGGTTAATGTGGGCCACGATTTCGACCAACGAACGAACGCCTCTCGGTTGTCGGATGACCAATCGGTTGATTTTCTAATCGTGTATTCCCACCTTAAGGATGTACTGTTGCACTGGGTCTCAACCCTCCATAGAACACATTGGGGCAGGGGCGGACTGACCATTTGGAAACTCAGGCACTGCCCGAGGGCCCGGGGTCAGTAGGGGGCCCCATGAGATGCCCCTGGTACCTTTTTCATAGGCTTTTTTGAGTTTGGACAAGGACACAGGGGCCCCATGGTCCCCTATTGCTCGGGGGGGTCAGTAGGGGGCCCCATGAGATGCCCATGGTACCTTTTTTATAGGCTTTTTGGAGTTTGGGCAAGGACACAGGGGCCCCATGATCCCCTATTGCCCGGGGGCCCCATGAGTTGTCAGTCCGCCTCTGCATTGGGGTTGATTTACTAAAACCGGAGCGTGCAAAATCTGGTGTCAGCTCTGCATAGAAACCAATCGGCTTCCAGGTTTTATTGTCAAAGCTTCACTGAACAAGCTGAAGTTAGAAGCTGATTGGCTGCCATGCTCAGCTGCACCAGATTTTGCACGCTTCTGTTTTAGTAAATCCCCCCCCCCCCCCATGGTTTCTATACACTGCACTGGTGATGGCCAAACAGCCTGAAACAACTGCATGGAGTTTATATTATCCAGCTCCAGAAAGTTTTGCCCCCTTTACGACCAGGCCATGTTTTTTTATTTAGCACTGCACTATTTTGACAATTGAGCAGTCATGCAACAATAAAATTAAATTAAGATGAAAGGAACAGGACTATAGACCAGGAGGGGGAGGAGCATGTTCTGTATCCAGGTTCAAGCAACCGTCTATACTCATGGACACTCTGCTGGGTATTGTAAGAAGTACGCACACGTCCTGCTCCACCCAATGGATCATTTTGTAAAGTTGCTATTTTTGTTTTGTTGCGTTCATAACAATATTTGTTTCGTTTATACATTTTCGACCGGATTCAAATTTTTCCTCCGGATTCGAAGTATTTGAACCACATTCAAATCAGATTCAAATAAAAAATATTGCACCGATCCAAATTCATTGTGAAGAAATGGATCTATTCTATTCAAAATTTGAATTTTGGAAGACAGTTATATTCTGTTTTATTCTATTCTGTTTTTTTTCTATTCTCTTCTATTGTATTTTCTATACTTTTCTATGGTATTCTATTATTTTATTCTGTTCTTTTTTATTCTATTCCTTTTTTTCTATTATATTCTGTTTTATTCTAATTCTTACAAATTTCAGAAGACAGTTATATTCTTTCCGCTTTATTCTATTCAATTGTTTTCTATTCTATTCTGTTTTCTTTTCTATTCTATTCTATTCTTTTCAGTACTATTTTTTATTTTCTATTCTCCTTTATTCTTTTCTATTCTCTACTTTTTTATCCTAGTCTATTCTTTTATTTTCTATTCTAATCTATTCTTTTCTATTCTATTCTTGTATTTTCTATTCTATTCTGATTTACTCTATTCTATTCTTATCGAATTTCAGAAGATGGCAATATTCTTTTCATGCTGTTCTGTTTTTTTCTATTCTATTCTTTTCTATTCTATTTTATTCTTTTCTATTCTATTCTTTTTTTATCCTATTCTATTATTTTATTTTCAATTATTTTCTATTCTAGTCTATTATTTTCTATTCTATTCCTGTATTTTCTATTCTATTGTATGCTATTCTTTTATTTTCTATTCTATTGTATGCTATTCTTTTATTTTCTATTCTATTTTATGCTATTCTTTTATATTCTATTCTATTCTGATTTACTCTATTCTATTCTTTTCAAATTTTGGAAGACTGCTATATTCTTTTTATCCTATTCTGTTCTTTCCTATTCTATTTTATTATTTTCTATCCTATTCTATTCTTTTATTTTGTGTTCTATGCTTTTCTATTCTAGTCTATTTTTCTATACTATTCCTTTATTTTCTATTCTATTTTATGCTATTGTTTTATTTTCTATTCCATTGTATTCTGATTTACTCTATTTTATTCTATTCTGTTCTTTTTTATTGTATTCTATTTTTTTTTCGAAATTGGAATTAGTCTTTGGAGGGAATCAGCAGTAGTCAGCAATATGTTTATATTTTTAATTTGTTTTCTAAATTTCATTTCATTTTCAAATAAAATTCGGACAAAATGTTGTTTTGTTATTTTGGATTCGTTTAAATTGTTGCTATTGTAATTCGGATATGTCCAAATCTCTGAATAACGAACATTTTGTCAGAATTTTGATTCAGAACGAAAAGAAACCGACTTGTCTAATAGGAACTCAATATTCTGTCATCATGCATGTGGCTGGTTTACCACGTTTAGACATCACCCATCAGATTACCTGTCATAATCTCTGCTGTGGGTGCCCGAAGTCCTCTCCGTTCTCTCACCAGTGCCAGAGGGCTGCAAAATTGACAAATCTCAGTTTCATCTTATCAACCGAATCATCAGCATATTTTTGTTTCTAATGTTTCGCATTTCCACGTTACACAGACCTTCATCTAATACCACCTCAATTACCACCTCTATGCCGACGACACCCAAATTTACCTCTCCACCCCCCACCTCACCCCCACACTCTCTGCCCGCATCGCCCACCTCCTAAACAACATATCAGACTGGATGTCGCTCCATTTCCTCAAACTTAACCTATCCAAAACCGAGCTCCTGGTCTCCCCCCCCCCCCATCCTCCCTATCACTACTAACAATGCCACCATCTCTCCCACCCCACACGTCAAAGTCCTGGGTGTCACCCTGGACTTCCACCTCTCCTTCCTACCCCACATCCAACTGCTATCTAGATCTTGCAGGCTCCACCTCCACAACATCTCCAAGATACGTACATTCCTCACCCCAGACACCACCAAACAACTCGTACCCTCCCTCATCATCTCACGCCTGGACTACTGCAACTCCCTTCTCACTGGCCTACCCAAACGAACGCTATCCCCACTCCAGTCGATCCTGAACTCAGCGGCTAGACTCATCCACCTCACCAACCGCTCCACATCTGCCTCCCCCCTCTGCCAATCCCTTCATTGGCTCCCGATTGCCCAACGCATCAAATTCAAACTGCTAACCCTGACCTACAAAGCCACTCACAATGCCGCCCCGAACTACATAAATGACCTGATACCCAAGTACTACCCTACCCGTGCCCTCCGCTCCTCACAGGACCTCCTACTCTCTAGCTCCTTGGTCTCCTCCTCCCACGCCCAATTGCAGGACTTCTCCAGGACTTCCCCCCATCCTCTGGAACTCCCTACCCCAATCCATCAGACTGTCACCTACCCTCCTCACCTTCAGGCGCACCCTGAAAACCCTCCTCTTCAGGGAAGCCTACCCCAACCTCACCTAACACCCAACCTCACCTAACAACTAACCTCCTCCACTCCTCCCACCACTCCATACCCTAGATCCTAGATTGTAAGCTCGAAAGAGCAGGGCTCTCGAACCCCTCGTGTATTGTATTGTTACTGTCTTGTCTCATGTTCTGCCCCCCTTGCTACTGTACAGCGCTGAGCATACCCATTGGCGCTATATAAATACTGTATAATAATAATAATATTGTGCCCACTGATGGAGCTATAAAGTCCTGTTGGAAGCAGACACACAAAGCCACCCAAGGTCTGCCATCACTGCAGTCTATAATAATCACAGCCAACTGATTTACATTAAGGTGGAGCCCCTGCACGCCGTGACGTCACGCTGCCGGATCACGGAGGTCCGGCGGCCATCTTTAAAATCCAGCTGGTCAGTGCACAGAGCAGATTTATGCTGCATATATCATATATACATTGTACAATTTTGCCCATGGGAATTTTCCACACTAGTACCTAAGTGTGTTCATTTGACATTTTTAATTTAACCCCTTCCAGTCCGGACACTTTCACCCCCCTTCCTGACCAGGGCAATCATTGTAAAAAAAAAATCTTCATCACCCCCCCACAAGTAGTACAGTGTCACCATGGTGACACTGTACTGGTAGGGTGACAGTATGTAAAATAAATAAATAAATAATAATAATATAAAAAAAAAAAAAAAAATTTTTTGGTTATAAACTAATTTGGGTTATTTTTGTTTTACTAAAAATATAATGGAATAAATGTTGGACAAGATTTATAATGAAATAATACTTAGTTGAAAATTTTTATTAAAAAAACACTTTTTTTCAAAATTTTTGGATTTTTTAATTTACATAGCAAAAAAAATAGATATCCCAGTGGTGAATAAATACCACCAAAATAAAGCTTTATCTGTCTCAAAAAATGCTAAAAAATTCATATGGGTACAGTGTTGTATGACCGCGCAATTGTCATTCAAAGTGTGATAGCGCTGAAAGCTGAAAATTCCCCTGGACAGGAACGGGGTGAAAGTGTCCAGACAGGAAGTGGTTAATAGTGTCGCATATTATAGATATAGTGTTTGTTGGTTGGGAACTATTATCTCACATTGGATACGGACACCATTTGTCACCATTTTGGCATTATATTCTATGTGGTATTGGTTATTTGACATTTTGACCTTTTGTATTTATATGCACTTTAGCCTCAGGCGTTTTGCATCTATATGTTTTTCATGTTTTATATTTCTGCACTACACATCTTATGATTTACATTATAAGGCAGGCATGTTAAAGTGACTTTTTTGAGGGCCACATGCAGCCCTTTCCCTGTTCAATTTCTAAGCAGGCCCTAAATAGACGGCTGTCTCAGGCCACTGATCATTGACAATCTCTGTATGCTTTGTGACTCTTTCCCTCTAGTGATATCCCAGAAGGGGCTTTCCTCATGAGAACATTGGGTAACACGGAGATGCAGGCTTTCCCAAGATGGCTACTGAGTGTGGACAATTTCTGGAACATACAGCTCCATCCTTTCACTAGTGATGAAACACAAGAATAGCAGCAAATCTGAGGACATGTAGAACAATATAATCACTGTGCCATCCTATAATGTCCACAGCACATGGCACCCTCAGCCATGACAGCTGTCCCTCTGCATTTAGTAGGGGGTGCTTCCCAGGGCCCACTTTGGAGCTATGCCCAAAAAGGTCTACAAGGGCCAAAACGCAGCTCTGCCAAGATGTTAAGAAATACATTGTACATATGATTTTTACTTACTCATTGGGTGCTTTGGAAAGTGGACACACAGGTGGTGGCGGTGGTGGTGGTGGTGGTGGCGGAGGTGGTGGAACGGACTCTGTTACCATTTTTACCTTGTCCAGTGCATTGGCCAATGCTTCTGTTTCTTTTAGTTTCTCTTCCAATGTCTTTACTAGGAAGGAGAAGAACGTCAGCTAAATCAGTGGTCTCCAAACTCTGGCCCTATGCTTGCCTTCATCTGGCCCGTGGAGCACTACTTCACCAGCTGATACCAATGATGCGATACCATTTCTTCCACTGACACTATCAATGGCACTATTCTTCCCATTGTTACCAACACTGGGCCTTCTTGCTCCCATTAAAATCAATGATGCTGGCTTGGCCATGATCTGCATTGGCCCTAAAGCCTGAAGGACAGTAAATTGGCCCTTGGCTTAGAATGTTTGGAGCCCACTGTATTAAGTTATTACATTTGCCAAAGAACTGATAGAGATATATCTTACCAAGGACTACAAGTCCTAACACCCGTATATGATGGTGAAAATTTGAAAAAATAAAGATAAAACTGCTTTATACCCAACTGCTTTCTTTTTAGCTTTGGGTAGAGTAGGAAAGAGTTACTATTCCTTTCAGATTATTATTTGTGTCTGTGGCCCGATTAGGAAGATTTCCCCTCAATTCCTGTCCCTGGGATATCTATACAAAAAGCATCGGAAGCTGCTGTCATTTGGACAGGTTCACCTTTCAGTGGACAGTTCCATTGCCTGTTTCCAGGGCATAGTGCTTGTTCGAGGGCAGATCATAGCTCTGCACAATCACACTCCATGATGTGTCTGTTCTGGGACTAGCGCCTCTTCAAGAAGCCTTGACTCTGCACAGTTAAAACTTTCCCATTAACAAGGACAAAAAAAGCCATCCCCACCTATAGTGGCATTTGGATGAACCTTTGGATTAACATACTACAATGCACTGGCATAGCGTCAGGGGTCACAAGGGTTGCAATTGTGACCCTACCCATGTTCCAAGGAATCCAGACAGCCTCCTTGTCACATTAAGCTTTACACCAGGCATCACTGATTGGCGGGTGTAACGGAACTGACCCAGACTGCGCTTGGTTACTTCCGTTAGAACACCGCTTCCCCGTCTGAACACCGACAACAGACACCACAGCCGACCATACAAGACTAGACAACACCAGTCTTGAAGTAAACCAGGAGGTAGACTAGTTTATTTGAACACAGATACAAAATATATACACTCAGGGGATAAGCCTCCCTCCCTGCATACATTTAGTAACAAGAGACACACTTATTCAAACTTCACACCAGCAGACAGTCACATCAAGAGGGAGGGCTGCTGGAGACACCCAGCCCCCCACTAAGCTAATACACATAAACACCTACATCCCATAATAGTTTGCTCCCAAACCAGACAGACAATAGAACAATGGGATGCAGCCATAACAAAGCCCACACAATATTAGGACAGATCACCCTGTACCCCTAACAGGCACAAAGTAACTTACACATGATAGGGATATGGGGAGCTGAGACAGGGTGCTGGGTGAGCTGGGTTCCATGGGCCCCCCACCCAAAGTGACTCCCGTCACAGCGGGTCGTGGTCTCGCCATGTAGGAGCCATTCTGCCCAGCAGCCATCACCGCCGCCGCCATTATTTTCTCAGAGCCATCAGCAGGAGGTAGGACAGCTCTAGATGGAGGACAGGGGCTGCCCGAGTTAACAAGCAGGTGATTGGTTGTTAGGATGCAGGGGGGTCCTAGCAACCAATCACCAGCTTGCAGCTCTCGTCCTCTGTCCAGATCCACGGTGCCTCCCGCCCTTCATGCTGCCGGTGTAAGGTAAGTGTTCCCCTTTACATCAGGGTCTGCAGAGTTCCCCTTTACATCAGCGTCTGCAGAGTTCCCCTTTACATCAGAGTCTGCAGAGTACACTGTAAGGGGGAACCCTATTTTTGTTAATATAAGGGGAACTCTAATGTAAGGGCTGGAAAGGTTCCCACTGTGTGACCATAATAAAGGGCCCTACTACTGGAGTAAAGGGAGTGGGAAGGACCCTAGGCTCAGGTCAGGGAGGCCCTTCGCGGTTTATTGCCGCAGAAGGTTCTAGTTATGTCTGTGCTACAATTTTTTTTAATACATAAATAACTTTCTTTTTTATTGTTTGAGAAAAGTGTCTAGTCCAGCCATTCTCAGAAGGGTTCCATGCAACCCCAGGGTTCCTGCAGAAACTGCTAGGGGTTCCTTAACTTGTGGCTGACTGACCTCTTATTCAGGGGCGGACTGACAACTCATGGGCCCCTTGGGCAATAGGGGATCATGGGGCCCCTGTGTCCTTGCCCAAACTCAAAAAAGCCTATGAAAAAGGTACCAGAGGCATCTCATGGGGCCCCCTACTGACCCCGGGCCCTCGGGCAGTACCCGAGTTTCCAAATGGTCAGTCCATCCCTGCTCCTATTTGATGACTGCGCCAAAGCCAGCGCCATGATGCCAATCATCTTTTTAGCTCCCTGTAAGGGTGGCATTCTTCCAACTGACCACCATAAGCAGTGTTTTTCCCTTTGACCCTCAATGAATTGGTTTTAGTAAGGGTTCCCCAAGACCTGAAAACTATTTTAAGAATTTCACTGGGGTAAAAATGTTGAGAAAGGCTACTCTAGTCTGTCCTCTAGAACCAGTTTTTGCCTGAGAGTAGAGCTGGCCATATATCAGTAGAATTTCTCATTTTCAGAACATTTGTTTGATCTTCCATTATTCAGTGGGGTCAGACTAGTAATCATTTTTGAATGTAGCAAAAATTTGAAAGAGCCGGATTGAAAGTTTTTCTTGAACAAACAAAATTCTGTTATTGAGCTTTTTGTTTGGAAAAAATAGTACATAATTGTATGTAATCTACATGTTATAGACACAAAGGGAACTTGTTTAATTCATTTGGGATTCCATTCAAGTAGCAGGTCTGGATGGAAATTTAAGGGGTTTTATACAACATTTTTTGACTTGATGACGGCAAAATTGAATGTTCTGACTAATTATTTTTTCATTATTTCTGTACAAACGTTCTATCAAAATTCGACTGGTGTATGGCCAGTTTAACCCATTCGTTTACTAACTGTAGACTAGAATGAGCACATAATTTCCAGGACCATCCTACCTAGGTGATAAAATTAATTTGCAATATTAACCACTTCCAGTCCGGACACTTTTACCCCCTTCCTGTGCAGGCCAATTTTTAGCTTTCAGCGCTATCACATTTTGAATAACAATTGCGCGGTCATGCAACACTGTACCCATATGAATTTTTTAGCATTTTTTTGAGACAGATAAAGATTTATTTTGGTGGTATTTATTCACCACTGGGATTTTTATTTTTTTTGCTATGTAAATGAAAATGTCCAAAAAAGTGTTTTTCTTATAAAATTTTGCAAATAAATAATATTTCATCATAAATCTTGGCCAAAATTTATTCCGTTATCATTTTTAGTAAAAAAAAAATAACCCAAATTAGTTTATAACCAAAAATTATAATTTTTAAACTTTTTTTTACATTTTTATTTTATTTTTTATATTATTATTTATGGGTTTTTTTTACATACTGTCACCCTAGCAGTACACTGTACTACTTGTGGGGGGTGATGAAGATTTTTTTTTTTTTTTACACTGATTGCTTTTACACCCATAAAGGATGTAAACGCAATCATTTCTCCTTCTATCTGGCTGCATTCTTGCAGCCATTGAGAACTACTGTGTGAGCTGTGATTGGTCACAGCTTGTCACATGGTACAAGGCTATTGTGAATAGCCTTGTACCATGTGACCTCTGTGATCATTCACAGATTTTACACATAGTAAGCAATGATGTCAGAAGTGACATCTTGCTTACTACTCTGCATGTGATCACTGATTGGCCAATCAGTGATCACATGATCGGGACCTCGCACAGAGGTCCCGTCTGACGATCGGTGTTCCATTGTGTCCGGAGGACACAGCGGGCATTGGATCGCGGTGCTGTGCGCTCCCAGGGAGCGCACACAAGCAGGGGGCGGGGAGGCCATTTATAAACAGCCCCCGACCCTGCACTGCCACCATCCGGCCGTTTATATACAATGGCCGGACGGGAGGTGGTTAATATTCATGCAATCTTAATGCTGGAAATGTCTTGAAAGACAAAACGATTAGCTGCTGACAGAAATTCTAGTGTTCCAGGGACATTCCTGGTGTCACTGTTGGCTGTTTGAGTCCTCATGTAGCACTACCCTCTACAGTGCCGCTGGTTTTCGGTCCCCCTTATTTCCTGCACAGCCAGGCTACACGTATTTTCCCCACACAAGAAACAGTCCATGGGCTTGGTTTTTAGAACTTATTAGGGAATTTACCTTGGATAGGGTTAAGGGATTATGGGATGCCCAAATTGATCGAAGAATAACAAGAATGAGGACAATTTCCTTCTCTAGAATACTGCAAAATGACAGACTCTTCACTGTATTCCAGCCAAAAGCACAACAGTCTTTAACAAAGTAATCCCCTCTTAGGAATATGGTGACAACTTGTAGGAGCTCTGGGTATCCTTTGTCAACAAAATATCAGCCCATGTGGCTATGGTATCTGATTCCAGGGCAAGAGATTGGGTAAGCACTAAACTGTATAATGACAGACTTTTGACTGCGTTCCAGGTGGAACCACGACAGTCTTTAGCAAAGTAATTCCCTCTTAGGAATTCGGTGCCCCCTGAATGGGTTTTCAGCAAAGTAACAACTAGTAGGAGCTCTGGGTCCCCTGTCTGAACAAAATACAAGCTCACCAGGCTATGCTATCTGATCCCAGGGCAAGAAATTGGGTAAGCACTAAACTATCCCCTGGAGACTTGCCAAGACCTTGCATCCAGTAGACCTCTTCTTTATAGGCCCTGGGGGTGTAGAGGTACTCACACGGTCCTTGTCCTACAGCTGTGGATAGAACTGCTTTCAGACCTTCCTCTGGGCTGGTCCTTTTCCCGGATAACAGGCTGTCCTTCCGCGGTGGACTGCAGGGCATTGGAGCTCTCTCCTTCAGCTTTCCTCCTTCCTCCAACCTCCAGCAGACTCCAAAGGCAGAACCTCCCCCCTTCTCTTGCCCCCCCCCCAGGCTTCACAGCAGCACTTCAATCCTCCATCTTCCACCTGACTCCCCTGCTGGCCAAGCTTTGTCATATTTATGGGCCAGTCTGACACACTGCCAGGACTCCTGCCTGGAATTGGAAGGACTCCCATAAATATGCAGATCAGCCCCTCTTCACCTCTGCCTACTGACTTTTAGAAGCTTCTCAAAGCTTCTGGAACAGGGGGAGGACTGACCTGTAGAGCCCTACAGCTTAAGCTGAAGTAACCCTCTCACTCGCACCCAAGCTTCTAGCAAGCCTCTAACTACACTTAATAAAGTATGTACACTAGAGGGCGCTACACTCAGGTAAATTACAAAATTGAGGACCCAATGTGATGACACTGATATTTGCACATCTATTTGAAACTGGATATGTGGCAGCATACATTTGTGCAGCAAATGTTAAAGATCCTGCCAGCCACAATACTGTATTGGGCTTCTTTTTCAAGGCAACAATGCTAATGCCTAATACATACGATGAGAAAATTGGACAAATGATCGTCCATTTTTTTTTCAGGCTCTCGAAAGCTGTGTACTAAAGAACAGATTATCGAACGATCGCTCCAAATGCATTTTTTTCACCCTATTTTCTCATTGTGTGTACCAGGCATAGATCACTGCCTTGCAGTGCAGCAGCATTGTGACCCTTTTGTGCAAGCTCCATTAATTGGACTACTGGACACCATGTAGTTAGCGAATGTCAATTAGTTCCCCATCTGCCTCCAGATAGAAATACTGCATAGGAACATGGGACTTTAGTCGTTTAGTGTGTAGCAACGTCACAGACAGTGATAATGCACTGCACATTCTTCCCAATTACAGCCCCGGCCTTGCAGATATGGAAGCTCTCTTACAGCAGTCACATGACCACAGAAAGAAGGCCAAAAAATGTAATAATAAATGTGAAACATACCATATTATTAGGATCTGCCTCCACAATACCCTACATGATTGTCAAGCAGGGTTTACATCTATTTTAACTTTTGTTCATTGAGAGACTTCCATTGGAATTCACTCACAGCGGTGGTCATTACTAGACTTTCACACACAGGAATAGTCCATTAATGCCCCAGTACTTCAATGATAGTGCTTGTAGTGCTGTTGTCTACAGTGTCTAGGCCACATCCTACCTTTTGATCCAAGAGTAGGTGCTTCTATGAACATTCTGATAAAGTGGAAATTCTGGTAAGAACACTCTGAATCTCATAATATATGTGGTCTGATGGGCCATTCACCATTCATTAAACCTGTTGCTGTAATACCACAAATTTCTCTCTGGCCACTTTGTTTTCTGTATTCGGAAGCACCAACTGGCAGAAGCCTTTACATGCACTATATTGCCAAAACTATTGGTCGGCCTGCCTTTACACGCACATGAACTTTAATGTCATCCCAGTCTTAGTCCGTAGGGTTCAATATTGAGTTGGCCCACCCTTTGCAGCTATAACAGCTTCAACTCTTCTGGGAAGGCTGTCCACAAGGTTTAGGAGGGTGTCTATGGGAAGGTTTGACCATTTTTCCAGGGTGCATTTGTGAGATCAGGCACTGATGTCGGGGGAGGAGGCCTGGCTCGCAGTTTCTGCTCTAATTTATCCCTGTGCAGGCCAGTCCAGTTCCTCCACCCCAAACTCACTCATCCATGTCTTTATGGACCTTGCTTTGTGCACTGGTGTGCAGTCATGTTGGAACAGGAAGGGGCCATCCCCAAACTCTTCCCACAAAGTTGGGAGCATGAAATTGTCCAAAATGTCTTGGTATGTTGACGCCTTAAGAGTTCCCTTAACTGGAACTAAGGGGCCAAGCCCAACCCCTGAAAAACAACCCCGCACCATAATCCCCCTCCAGCAAATTTTACACTTGGCACAATGCAGTCAAGCAAGTACCATTCTCCTGGAAACCGCCAAACCCAGACACGTCCATCTGATGCAATGCCAAGCTGCAGTTTCTAAAGCGAGCAAAATCCTCTCTTGTATTAGGAGAGTTATAGACTCCAGAGTATGCGCTGACCCCGCTCTGTCATTTTATGTGGCCTACCACTTTGTGGCTGAGTTGCTGATGTTCCCAGTTGCTTCCACTTTGTTATAATACCACTAACAGTTGACTGTGGGATATTTATTAGCAATTAAATGTCACGGATGGACTTATTGCACAGGTGACCACCTATCACAGGACCACGCTTGGAGTCACTGAGCTCCTGAGAACGACCCATTCTTTCACAAATGTTTGTAGAAGCAGTCTGCATGCCCAGGTGCTTGATTTCATAAAACTGTGGCAATGGAGGTGATTGGAACACTTGCATCCAATGATTTGGAGGGGTGTCCTAATACCTTTGGCAATATAGTGTATATTTCATGGCATGGTCTAGCCTTGTGGACATGTCAGCCAGTGTGCTTTGTAGGCCAAGACATCTGTTTTCTCCCAACCTTCCACTGCCAAGGATAACGTACCCTTTTCTTGTAAGTCCAAACACTTCTCTTGCTCTACCTTCAGCTGTTCTTCTAATTGATTTTTCTGCAGATTTGCTGTGTTCAGTTCTTCTTTGATCACAAGAATTTCTCCCTGTGAAGGTCTTTCTGCCAGCTGCAGTTCTAGACTCTTCACCTGCAGACAAAGAGCAATAATTCAATATAGACAGTCTCCCTAATCTGTTCCAGCAATGAAAATGATGGGAAAAGGTGGAAAAGAAATAGAGCTAGATACACTGTAGAGGTAAACATTCCAGAAGGGCATTCATCAGTCTACAAGCCATCCTTGGCTACTAGTGCTCTGCTAAGTGTCTTCTATCCATTCAGGGTCCAATTCACCCACAGCCACACTTACTGGTCCCAGATTCAGTAATGATGGGGTAAGGATTAAGGACCACAATATCAGGCAATCTCACTATTCCAGGGGACTTTACCTAGCTCCAACCATCTTACAGTTGCAAGAAAAAGTATGTGAACCCCTTGGGATTACGTGGAGTTTTGCATGAATTGGGCATAAAATGTACTCTGAACGTCATCTAAGTCACAGCAATAGAAGAACACAGTCTGCTGAACATAATACTACACAAACATTAGATGTTGCCATGGTTTAATTGCACATAACATATAAACATTCACAGTGCAGGGAGGAAAAAGTATGTGAGGCCCTAGCTTAATGACTTCTCCCAGAGCTAATTGGAGCCAGGAGTGAGCCAACCTTGACTCCAATCAGTGTGATGATATTGGATGTGTTGCTGACAGCTGTCCTGCCCTTAAAAAACACACACCTGTTTTTGGTTTACTGGTTTCAAGAAGCACTGATGTGAACCATGCCTCGCAGAAAAGAGCTCTCAGAAGACCTACGATCAAGAATTGTTGACTTGCATGAAGCTGGAAAGGGTTACAAAAGTATCTCCAAAAGCCTTGATGTTCATGTGTCCACGGTAAGACAGACTGTCTACAAATGGAGAAAGTTTAGCACTGTTGCTACTCTCCCTAGGCGTGGTCATCCTGTAAAAATGACTGCAAGAGCACAGCGCAGAATGCTGCATGAGAAGCATCCCAGAGTGTCAGCTAAAGACTTACAGAAATCTCTGGCACATGCTAACATTTTTGTTGACACATCTACAATAAGGAAAACATTAAACAAGAATGGAGTACATGGGAGGACACCACAGAGGAAGCCATTGCTGTCCAAAAAGAATATTGCAGCACGTTTTGAAGTTTGCAAAAGAGCACCTGGATGTTCCACAGCACTACTGGCAAAATATACTGTGGACAGATGAAACCAAGATTGAGTTGTTTGGGAAGAACACACAACACTATGTGTGGAGAAAAAAAGGCACAGCACACCAACATCAAAACCTCATCCCCACTGTAAAACATGGCGGAGGGAGCATCATGGTTTGGGGCTGCTTTGCTGCCTCAGGGCCTGGACGGATTGTTGTCATTGATGGGAAAATGAATTCCAGAGTTTATCAAGACATTTTGCAGGAAAATGTACGACCATCTGAAGCTCCGCAGAGGATGGGTGATGCAAAAGGACAATGACCCAAAGCATACAAGTAATTCAACAAAACAATGGCTGCAACAGCACAGAATACGCCTTCTGGAGTGGCCCAGTCAGAGTCCTGACCTCAACCCGATTGAAATGCTGTGGCATGACCTTAAGAGAGCGATTCACACCAGACATCCCAAGAATATTGCTACACTGAAACAGTTTTGTGAAGAGGAGTGGTCCAAAATTACTCCAGGTCTGATCTGCAACTACAGGAAACGTTTGGTTGAGGTTATTGCTGCCAAAGAAGGGTCAACCAATTATTAAGTCCAAAGGTTCACATACTTTTTCCTCCCTGCACTGTGAATGTTTACATGTTATGTGCAATTAAACCATGGCAACATCTAATGTTTGTGTAGTATTAATTTCAGCAGACTGTGTTCTTCTATTGTTGTGACTTAGATGATGTTCAGAGCACATTTTATGCCCAATTCATGCAAAACTCCACTTAATCCCAGGGGGTTCACATACTTTTTCTTGCAACTGTATATCAGGCAGATGTTCAGTACCACAAACAGTTCATTTATTGCAGAGTGGTTTTAACATTAGGAAGACATATGCATGGGTTCTTTGTGAAAACCATCTTTGTACTGGAGTGTACTAGACAAACAAGGCAATTCCCTTTCCTGGGTAGTTAGGACTCAGCATGGGTAAGTATGGCATAGCATTTAGCTGTATGTCATAGCCACCCATCTCTTTAGACCAAGGCATCCAAAATTCCATCTTAAACCCCTGAGAAGAACAAACCAAATCAAGTGGCACTCCCCTTAGGCACCTTCAAGTCAAAGTAGGCTGCCTGGGTTTCACATCTTAGAGTTTTAAATATCCTTCAAAGAAACAGTTTGGAGGAGACTGTGTTGCAATCAGCTCAAGTTTTCTTAACTTCTAGGGGCTCTCATGAGATTGGCTGAGGGGGAGCCTGCAAGAGACTACATTCTCTTTGTAATTACCAATTCCAGAGAAAAAAGGACAGACTCTTTTCCTAAATCATTTGGCAGGCTCGGCTCTCAACAAAAAAGAATCCTTCAGGATCCTTAATGTGTTCAATGCATGTAAAGGATGAGCCCAAAATTGTGAGTCTTGACCACACCAGTCTCAGTTTGATAAGGAGATACATAGAATCAGGTAAGTCCGTCATGAAGAAGACTGCACTGATAAGTTTGCACTGCTTAGGGCAAAATAGCCAAAGCTGTGGTCAATAGCTCTGGACTTTGTACATAATTTCCATTAAAAAAAGGTGCAAGCACTGTGTTAGATAGGATCGGGAGTCTGGCCATTTTTTCATAGCCTGAGGCAAACTTTACCTTCTTGGTCCTTAACTAACCCTAAGTGGTTAGTTTAATGTAAGGGACACTTCACAAAACCTGATTTTTTTTTGTGTTTGGTAGATACTGGAGAACCCCTGGCAGTATCTGGGTAATTTTCTAAGTGGGTACACCTTCTGGATTCATTTATTTTATATTATGTATGAGAATGTAACATGAGGATGTGGAGCATGCAAACAATGGTACTTCCTAAAACCCCCAGGTGTACAGGAAAAGAACTGGGAATTATGGCTAGGAGATGTTGGAGTATCTAAGACAGACATTGTCACCTTGGGTTCCTCCAGGGGTTGCTAGGGGTACCTTGAGCTGTGTCTGATTGACTTCACATTTTGATGGTGCATTAATTGTTCCAGGGCCAAATCAGTAGCATGACACAAATTATCTTTTTATCTGTCTGAAACAGTAGAATTCTGATCACCATTTTAAAAGGAGTCACATTCCTTCCACATTGGTCACCAATGTAAGACAAATTTTTGACTTTCTCAAAACATATTGGTTTTACCAGGGGTTCTCCAAGACCTAAAATTCTGATCTAAGATGTATAAGAACCCTGGATCTGACTTAGCCCACAAGGCTTCACCTATAACTAAAATATTAATTTTGAGTGTAATGTTTTTAGGTTGATCTTTTTTTAATGAAAACTTGAAAACAGTGAACAGCCATGATCTCAGCACTTGTCATGTCTCACCTGTGTCTGTAGCTCTGCTTTGGTTTCTTCCAGAGTTGTGGTCAGTGTACGGACATCCTCCAGAGCTTTTATAAGCATCTCGCTAGGTTCCAAGTTCTGCATCAGTATCATGCTCTGCCTGGAGACTGCCCGCTTCTCCTTTAGCATCTGAGGACAAAAACATAGAGAATTTCAATGATGCTTCACCTGTGGACAGCACTGACTAGGAGATCCACTTTTAAGCAGGTGCTTCCTAAATGTTCTTTGTGTTAAAAGATTTTATCTTGCTATCTTTTATGTTCTGGGTTTAAAAGCCACTTGCTACAATGTAGGTTTGACCCAGGGGCGGACTGACCATTTGGAAATTCGGGCACTGCCCGAGGGCCCGGGGTCAGTAGGGGGCCCCATGAGATGCCCCTGGTACCTTTTTCATAGGCTTTTTTGAGTTTGGGCAAGGACACAGGGGCCCCATAATCCCCTATTGCTCGGGGGCCCCATGAGATGTCAGTCTGCCCCTGGTTTGACCTGTTGAGCTGGAGGTTCCTGAGAACGGAGGGACAACACTACTGGCCAGGTTTTCCCGCTCCTTTCAGGAAGGCTACTGCCTCCTACAGTTATACCATATAAATAGAGGCTCACTGGTGCCCTACAGAGGTCAGTTGAGATCAGTTAGGGGAAAGACTGCCAAAATGCACTGTCAGTCTGAACCACTCCTGGGAAGGGAGCCCATTCAAGGTTCCCTGTAGGGTCTGGAGCCTATGGATATTTATGGACTTACGCTACCTTAAGATGGACCTTTTCTTTATAGATTATTGTTACCTCTTGTGGATTTATTGCCGATAATGTACTCTTGCCTTGAAAAGGACTTTTCATGAACCTCGTGTCTAATGTATGACTAGCCTCATGGGGCACTATTTCAGGGCCACTAGGGAACTTTGTACAGGAAAGTCTGTGGAAGATGTTTTTTGAGAACTTTTCATGTGTTATTTTCAACTGCCTCAGTAAAAGATCTTTATTGTTCATCTAAACTGACTAGTCTGAAGTCTCTAAAGGGGTGCATGCAGGGGTGGACTGACCATTTGGAAATTCGGGCACTGCCCGAGGGCCCGGGGTCAGTAGGGGGCCCCATGAGATGCCCCTGGTACCTTTTTCATAGGCTTTTTTGAGTTTTGGAAAGGACACAGGGGCCCCATGATCCCCTATTGCCCGGGGGGCCCCATGAGATGCCCCTGGTACCTTTTCCATAGGCTTTTTTGAGTTTGGGCAAGGACACATGGGCCCCATGATCCCCTATTGCCCGGGGGCCCCATGAGTTGTCAGTCCGCCCCTGGGTGCATGTAAAGCGTATCAAAGAACAGGACCTACAAAAAGGGATTGAAGAGGTTAGATAAGATACAGTACAGAAGTCTAACAAGGAGAGAGCTATTCTAAGGAGGCTATATTGCCCCTGCTAATAACTACCATATTTGTGTCACTTGCTAAAGCAGTCAACCAGCCAGGAAACTGGTGACATGGTAGGGGTGATGGATGCTCTGGTAGTGAAGGAGTGTTATGCTTGTCCCCTTCACTAGGGACTGAACGCGTGGTACAGAGCACCTAGGGATTTGGCCTGGAGTCACAAGAGATGTAGAGGGGGGAGGAGAACAAGCATGGAGTTGTGTGTTCCTGCATCCATTAGTAACTTACAGACCGGTCACCGGGAGTGAGGTGATAGGACTGCTGAGTTGGTAGAGACTGGTACACAAGTGTGTTCCAGTTTAGAAATTCTGCACAACTGGAGGGAGAGGTATTCTCTAACAGAAGTTGTATTTGAAGTGCATTAGTGTCAACAGTGTAATTATAGTCATGGATTACAAAGTGTTAACTGTGCAAGTTATCCCGCTAAGTCTGGAGTATCGCCTTAATGTTGATTTCACATGACCATGGCTCCTGGATGTGATTCAGCCATTAGCAAGTGCTGCTACACAGTGTCCATGCTAGGGCATCGTAAAGTCTGCCCACACCCTTAATGAGCTTGATTTTTCTGTAGTATTATGACCCTTTCCATAGGTCTTTGACAATGTTGCATATCAAAGACATATTATGCACATATATGATTTCTTCTGGACAGATGTCCTCATTACTGTTACGGTTCAACTCCTCTGTCAACTACCACGTGGAGCTGAGTAGGCCTTGAAGAACACTGTTTAATGGTATATTTTTAATACAGGGGATGCATATAACTGCAGGAACCGGAGGGAGGACAACTGTACCTTTGTCCGTGAGCTAAAGAGGGCCCAGCTATAAATGCTTCTCCCAGCTGTGTAATCACATGAAATTCTGTACAGAATAAATCACCACCTCTTTCCTTCACACCATTTTACCATTTTTTTATTTGCTCTTTGAAGCTTTGGTAGTCCTGAAGGGCTAGTTTTGTACTTCCTGCCCACCTTGGCCAGCTGTTTCATGCAGACCCCCTACTCACCTCACCTGACTAGCCTTAGTACGAAGTATCAAAAAGTTTTGAGACTAGTTTAGTAGCACGCCAACAGATGGCAGCACAAGGCTGCACACACAGTCACAGGGAGCACTGACCTTCATATGTCAGTATGCCAAAAGACATCGTCCTGTGTGCAAATGGTGCTATTCTAACCACATCTGCTATTTCATCATGGACAGCAAGTTAGAACAAAGAGCAAACGTGAAATTCTGTGTGAAACCTGTACACCCAAATTTTATCACCAGTAATGATCCTCGACATGGCACGCTGACAGAGTTCTTGGTAGACTTCGATGCAGTGTTCCTTCTGCACCTCGGTTAGCAGCCTGGGGACAAACGTGGCAGCAATACAGCACATGTTCAAATCATACGTGAGTAATGCCTGGACTGTTCCATATGAAACACCGATAAAAGCAGCAATGTTGTGGATTGTTCTCTGATGATTATCATGCACAAGTACCCAAATGGTTTTTGGGGGTTGAGCTCATTGAAGGTTTTCCTGATCTCTCATCGTCTTCCAGCGATGTTCTTGCACTCTGGAAGCACACATGCCACTTAAAACACCTCAAATGACTCATTGTTAAATGTCTCTGTGGTAGATTTGCCCAGTTTTATGCAGAATTGTACATTTGGTCTCTGTTCTAACTTGATGTTCATGATGAAATAGCAGGTGTGCTAAAGCACATGGTCAGAATTGCACCAGTTGCACAGCTCCCGATGTACACAGGATGATGTCTTTTGGCACACTTATGAAGGTCGGTGCTCCCTGTGACTGTGCGTGCAGCCTTGTGCTGCCATCTGTTGGCGTGTTACAAAGCAAATCTCCAAACATTTTGATACCACCTTGTATCTTACTGAAGCCCCTTCACACCTGGCTGTTCAAAGCTTGCACATCAATGTGTGTTATTACACGCCAGGGGCGGACTGACAACTCATGGGGCCCCCGGGCAATAGGGGATCATAGGGCCCCTGTGTCCTTGCCCAAACTCAAAAAAGCCTATGAAAAAGGTACCAGGGGCATCTCATGGGGCCCCCTACTGACCCCAGGCCCTCGGGCAGTGCCCGAGTTTCCAAATGGTCAGTCCACCCCTGTTACACGCATTAATGTGCTTTGCATTAAGGCAACCATTTCATTTGAATTGACTGCCAACTCACCACAATGGACCTAAAATTAGGCCTGCACCACCACCATGAACTGTAGTGCATCAATATGCTTTGTGATGTGCTTCAACACATAGAGCACAGGTCTAGTGTATTGGGGTGCCATGCAAAAAGAAAATGAATGGCACTGCATGGCAGTATGTGGTTAGCCGCACATTGCAATAATGCATGTCACATCACACGGTTTAACACGTTACCGCAATGCATAAGTGTTAAGGGGGCCTAAGGTTTTCTGTAGATGGGCTAATGCAACATGCTTTTTATTTGCATTCTGCTTGTGTTTGAGAGCAGTCTGAGATACTTCTGAGTTCCATCTGAATTCTTTCATAGATGCATTTGATCCACAGTTGACCTCCTTCTGTCCTGCTCCAGGTCTCAATCTAAGCTGCCCTAAGGCCCTTCAAGCTGGTTTTAGGCTTTCCTATTGACATGTTTAGGTGGAAAACAGTTCTGACCAGGGGCAGACTGACAACTCATGGGGCCCCCGGGCAATAGGGGATCATGGGGCCCCTGTGTCCTTGCCCAAATTCAAAAAGGCCTATGAAAAAGGTACCAGAGGCATATCATGGGGCCACCTACTGACCCCGGGCCCTCGGGCAGTGCCCAAGTTTCCAAATGGTCAGTCCGCCCCTGGTTCTGACACATACCAAGGCCCATGTGCACAAAAGCTTACAGGTCTAGATTTATTCTTGTTGCCCCCCAAAGCCAATTGTCTGTGCCCACCCCTTCTTGTCCCCTTCAATTGGCTAACGCTGGTATTATGCTAAGGGATTGTGAATATAGGCAAAACAGCTTTGTAGGGATGAGGCTTGGGTTTGCTGCTACTGTGGAATTGTGTTGAATCCCTGGGATTCACAAGGAGTCGCAAACTTCTGGCTGAAAACCTTGCAGATTCACCAAGAGCAATGGAGAAAGGAACAACCTATACTACAGCCTCTGATCAGCTGAGTCACAACAGCCAATACATTAAGGAATGAATAGCCCAGCCACCTTCCTATAAAAGGGTGGGCTCACAGCAGAAGCATGGAAGGTATGTGTTGGAGCTGTTAGAGCCATTGATTTTGTGTGGAAAGGTATACTGTGTGTTTTGGGAGGGATTTGCAATTATCTACTTTGGTATGGGTATATGTTCCCAATGGTGGGCAGCACAGCGGCTAAATGGTTAGCACTTCCACCTGGCAGTACTAGGGTCGTTGGTTCGAATCCCCACCACGGCACCACCTGCCTGGAGTTTGCATGTCCTCCCTGTGCCTGCGTGGGTTTCCTCTGGGTACTCCAGTTTCCTCCCACACTCCAAAGACATGCTGGTAGGTGAATTGGTTCCTGTCTAAATTGGCCCTAGTATGTGTATGTATGAATGTGAGTTAGGGACCTTAGATTGTACACCCCTTGAGGGTTAAGGACTGATGTGAATGTATAATATATATGTAAAGTGCTGTGTAAAATTGACGGTGCTATATAAGTACCTGAAATAAATAAATAATGGCAGTGTCTGTATTTTAAAGGCTTTTGTATGACAATACATTGCTTATTATCCCTACAAATGACCAGAATTGAAGAATCAACCCCCATAGACTTCTATGGGGTTGCTTTGCTGCAAAGTTTAGAAACCTATCGCAAACCAAACCCAGGCAGATTCACTCATCCCTACTGCTTTCAGGTGCATCCATCTTGCAACTGAAATCAGTTTGAGAAGCTTCTGAGTTCCATCTGAATTTCATCATGGATGCATTTGACCTGCAGTTTGACCTCCTTTTTACCTGCATTGATAAGCTGTATCAGTCTGCTTTTGCATTTCCATTGACCTGTATATGGAATCTTGACTTGCCACAATCAAAAACCCATACACATGTAGTACTACCCCCTTAGGAGTTGCAATAGATTTGGGTCCCCCTATAGTCCTGTACGGCCAGGCAACACACATTTTCCACAGATTTGCATCCAGGATTTATTAAAGTAAGTATTGCAATGGAAAAACAGAACAGTCAAACCTTCTTGTGTGAGATTTAACAGGAATCCAGTTTGAATTTATTCTGGTTACATTACTGAATTATAGTTACATAATGAAAATGTATTCTTTCAAGGCCCAGAGGAGAATAGGATAACATTTCTTTCTGATAGGCCAAACCAACAACATTTTACCAATTTATTAAAATAATCTACATAGTGGAGAAATCCTTGCCAAATTGGGAAAGTGGCATGATAGAACGAACTACCTACAAAGTGGATTATCACCCAAAGTAGCCAGTAATGACCATATAAGAAATAGATTTTATGTCTATGAACATTCTACAACCTCTGCAGATATCCCCTAGAAGACTGACTAGAAAGGCTTCATTTAACAAGGGTTCTCCAGCGTGATCTATTATTATTATTATACAATATTTATATAGCGCCAACGGTTTGCTCAGCTCTGTACATTATAATGGGAGACAATACATGAGACAGTACAATAACAATACAAAAAAATACACGAGGGGTTTGGGGGCCCTGCTCCTTGGAGCTTACAATCTAGGAGGGAAGGGATAGTGGTACAGGAGGAAATAGCTGTGGGGGATCAAGTGGTGGGAAGAGCGGAGGAGATCAGCAAATTAGGTAAGAGCGGGGTAGGCTTCTCTGAAGAGATGGGTTTTCAGGGTGCGCCTGAAGGTGAGGAGGTAAGGTGACAGTCTGATGGATTGGGGTAGTGAGTTCCAGAGGATGGGGGAAGCCCTGGAGAAGTCCTGGAGACGGGCATGGGAGGAGGAGACCAGGGAGCTAGAAAGTAGGAGGTCTTGTGAGGAGAGTGCGTTTTGGGTGGTACATGAATATCAGGTCGGTGATGTAGTTTGGGGCAGCGTTATGAACAGCTTTGTATGTTAATGTTAATATTTTGAATTTTATGCGTTGGGCAATCGGAAGCCAGTGGAGGGATTGGCAGAGGGGGGTGGCGGATACGGAGTGGTTGGTAAGATGGATGAGTCTGGCCGCAAAATTCAGGATAGACTGAAGCGAGGATAGCCTGTGTTGGGGTAGGCCGGCGAGGAGGGAGTTACAGTAGTCAAGTCGGGAAATGATAAGGGAGTGAATGAGTTGCTTTGTAGTTTCTGGGGTTAGGAACGGACGTATTTTGGAGATGTTGCAGAGGTGGAGTCTGCATGAATTTGTCAGCGATTGGATCTGGGGCTGGAAAGACAGATTGGAGTCTAGAATGACACCTAGTACTCTGGCTTGCGGGGTGAGGCTGATGGTGACGTTATTGGTCGTGATGGAGAGGTCAGGGGAAGGGGGCGCGGGCTGGGGGGAAAACTAGGAGCTCGGTTTTGGTAAGGTTTAATCTGAGGAAGTGGAGTGACATCCAGTCTGATATGTCGTTCAGAAGGTGGGTGATATGGGCAGAGACTGAAGGGGTGAGGTGAGGGGTGGAGAGGTAAATTTGCGTATCATCAGCATAGAGATGGTAGTTGAAGCCGTGGGAGTGTATCAGTTGGCCAAGGAAGGAGCTATAAGGTGATCTGAGGAAGCAGGAGTGTCTTCTTGGGGTAAAAGCATCCCAGCTCAGTCAAAACATTAATTTGACTTTACAAACAAGTCTTTCATAAGAATTATTCTTTCTGTAGTTGACTGCCATCTGATATCTATGGCTAGCCTCCATCAGAACATACCATATTTATGTCTCAAGCAGTCATACCTGGTGTGCTATGATTTCGGCCTCAAGTCTTAGGTCTTGTTCAAGCTCAAGTTGTCCCATCATTTCAGTATATTCTTGGGTCACTGCCAGCGAGACTGAAGGAAGAATATGTAAGGCGTTGTTATTAATATTCATAATTATCCCCCGCCGACACTATTATTATTATAATACAGGATTTATATGGCGCCAACAGTTTGCTCAGTGCATTACAATATAACAGGAGACAATACAGCAACAATACAGTTCAATACAAGAGGGATAGGAGGGCCTGATCCTGGGAGCTTACAATCTAACAGACACTATAAATTAATAAACATGTCATACTTGCCTGTTCTGTGCAATGGTTTTGCACAGAGCAGCCCCAATCCTCCTCTACTCCACCAACACTCCCGGTTCCTTCTCTCCATTCAGTGCCCCCAATAGGAAGACGTTTCCTATGGGAGCACTGGTACGGGCTCGCTCTTGAGCCCCGCTGTCTGCTTCCATAGGTACTGACAGAGAGGCATGAACCTGCCCCTGCTCCCTCGTCACCAAGATTGATTGACAGTAGCTGGAGCAAATGGCTCCCTCTACTATCGATCTGCCCAGTGAGGAGGGATAGAGCAGGGAGAGCTGCTGCTCTCATGCACAGCGTTGGATTGCAATGGGGCTCAGGTAAGTGTAAGGGGGGGTTGAGGGGGATCTGAGTAACAGAAGTTTGCATTAGGGAAGAAACCTTAAGGCTTTGGAATCACTTTAACATCCAGGAGTGCCCATCAGAGTCACCCCTTAAATACAGGAGTGCTCATCCGTCACCCCTTACATACAGGAGTGCTCATCAGTCACCCCTTACATACAGGAGTGCTCATCAGGAGGACTGGAGGAGGGTCATGGATAGCTGGCCAGCAGTGGATGTACCAGAACATTGCCAAGCAGCCAGGGTACTTTCACGGACACTTTGTGCAGGCCGGATAAAATCTTGTAGCAGGCCATAGTTAGGAGACCCACCTCTATGAGGTTAACTATTTAAAGACCTATAAGCCAAGAGTTTCCTCCAGTATCATGTGTCTGTGCGTTTTGGCCTTGGCTTGCTCCCCTCCCTCCCCAAGTACATGTTCTATGTCGACATTAAAGTTTAGAAGCAGGAAGGCTGCTACATCACTTCTAGGAGGAGAAAACAGGATGGACTGAGCTACTGAATCACTGCTGAGAGTAGGAAACTGAGATACTTGGTCATTGCTGGAGCCACTACTGGGAAGGGGGAAGCAGATTTGCTGAGTCACACAGGGATGGGGTAGCAGGAAGAACTGAACTGCTGAATCATTGCTGAAAGAGAGCAGGGGGAACTGTGGTGAACCTGAACAACTTTACTGCTGATCCTGTGTACTTTGAGGATAAATCACTCCACGGTGCCTGTAGCTACAGAGGTTAGTGAGTCAGATTGTGTTAAAAACATATTTACTGTTAGAACTATATACATTAAATACTTGAATGGCCACAGCCAGGCCACAGGTTTACTTTATGGTCCTCTTCAATCATGGAAGACTGGTCTCCTCACCTCTGTTCAGCTTTAGGAATTTCCTCTGGCTCTTTTGTAGTTTTAGTGCCAAGGATTTTCTTTCCAGTCTTTCATCTTTAACCTGAGTGAAGTCATAAACATATGAAACCCAATAAATTGGTTGACCATTTGAGAAGTTAAAACCATTTTTTATTTGCATTCATATAATTCATAGTAATTTGAGTTAGGCAAATAGTAGCAAATTCTTTTGAAAGAGCATTCCTTAAAAGACATTCCAGTGCTGTTCTGCTAAATAAGGTGCTGTTGCCTAAAAGGTGATGGTGGAAAAATGGTGATAAATAGTCTTGAATGGTGATAAATAGACTGCAGAATTGGAGAGCTGGGTTGCTTCGCCCCAGGAGGGTTCCAGACCCTGGGGAGCTGTTGCCCTTAGGCAGCCCATGAACTGTGTAGCTGTTCTAGAGGCCTCAGCGGAGTCAAGGCTGAGGACCTGGATCGACTGTGCTAGATGCTGATTGTAGGACCTCATGACAAGTGATCTGGTCTGGAGAAGGACTGTCCCACTCACTGGACCATGTCCAGAGGAAGCTGGAAGGTTGCAGCGGTCCTGGGGACAAAGGAGGCAAGACCCTAAACCACATGTGGTAAACACAAGGCCTGCGGGCAGAATCCGGCTTGCCAGGCCTTGTCATGTGGCCCTCGTAGCGGCCGTTGGCTACCACCTCCTATTCTCACCATCTGCTTCCTGCTGTCACTTGTAAACACAGAAGCTTTTTGTGTTTACAGTGACAGCTATGCTCTCAGCAGCTTCTGGATCTCTGCAGGCACTACCAGCAGGACTCACGGCAGGGCTTAGAGGCGTACAGCGGGCACAGATCCGACAGAAGGATCTCCCTGCAAGGTGGCAGAACTGAATTCATTGGTACTGGAACCAAATACACAGATCCACCTACACAGATACTGCAGCCCAATACACTGGGAGGGAACCCTGCCTTCTGTACGTAGCGCACCCCTTAACCCTACACTTTGTATGTAGTGCACCCCTGAACCCTGCACTCTGTGCACAGCGCACCCCTGAACCCTGCATTCTTTGCATAGCACACCCCTGAACCCTACATTCTGTGCATAGCACACCCTTGAACCCTGCACACTGTAAATAGCGCACCCCAAAACCCTGCACCATGTATGTAGCACACCCCTAAAAATCTGCACTCTGTATGCAGAGCATTCTTAAGCCCTGCACACTGTACATAGCACACCCCTAAACCCTGAATTCTGTATGTAGTGCACCCCTGAACCCTGCACTCTGTATGCAGTGCACCCCTGAACCCTGCATTCTGTGCACAGCACACCCCTGAACCCTGCATTCTGTGCACAGTGCACCCTTGAAACCTTCACCCTGTACATAGCGCACCCCTAAACCCTGCACTATGTATGTAGAGCACCCCTGAAAACCTACACTCTGTATGTAGAGCATTCCTGAGCCCTGCACACTGTACATAGAGCACCCCTAAACCCTGCACTCTGTATGTAGTGCACCCCTGAACCCTGCACTCTGTGCACAGCGCACCCGTGAGCCCTACATTTTGTGTATAGTGCACTCTTGAACCCTGCACCCTGTACATAGCAAACTTCTAAACCCTTCACACTGTACATAGCGCACCCCTAAACCCTGCACTCTGTGCACAGCGCAACCCTGAACCCTGCATTTTGTGCATAGCATACCCTTTAACCCTGCACCCTGTACATAGGGAACCCCTAAACTATGCACACTGTACATAGCACACCCCTAAACCCTGCACTATGTATGTAGTGCACCCCTAAAAACCTACACTCTGTATGTAGAGCATTCCTCAGCCCTCCACACTGTACATAGCGTACCCCTAAACCCTGCACTCTGTATGTAGTGCACCCTTGAACCCTGCATTCTGTGCACAGCGCATCCCTGAACCCTGCATTTTGTGCATAGTGCACCCTTGAACCCTGCACCCTGTACATAGGGAACCCCTAAACCCTTCACACTGTACATACAGCACCCCTAAACCTTGCATTATGTGCATAGCACACCCTTGAATTCTCCACCCTGTACAGAGCAAACCCCTAAACCCTGTATCCTGTATATAGCGCTCCCCTAAACCCTGTACACTGTATGTAGTGCACCCCTGAACCCTGCACTCTTGTTATCAGTGGCCCTTTCAGGGGTAGTGCCAATAGTAACTATCACTTGACAAGTCATCAGGCAATAAGGTGTTTAATGACCAGTAAGATATTACTACTGTATATTTAGGAGAACAAGTAAAGTGTCCTGGGGATGTCACATAGGTTGCATTAATTCGAATGGATGCAGTTTGTATAGTGGCAGCGGGTGCATCTATTCAGTACTGGAAGATATAGTGTATATATAACAATTTTGAAGAGCTATGTATCCTGTGGAACTGCATGTACATTAATTCTGTGGGAATCGGGACAAAGTCAAATGGTATTGAGCTATTTTCTCTTGAAGCCGAATGTTTTTCATAGATGGATGTTTTTGTATTTATTTCCTATGGTCATCAGCTCCATCTATTGGCCATTATTCTGTATTTTTCTGATTCATTCTTTTCTGTATGAATGAAGAACATTTAACCCGAAGACAGAATAGCCTAATCCTTTTCCTTTTCGCCCCTATTCGCACACAACAAATGTACATGAAGTGTCACAGAATAAATAGCTCTGCAAACGTTTTATAAAAACACACCTAGGATTCTCTCTGCCAATGTTTTGATGAATCTGGTTCAAAGGTCTAATTATTTCCTGTAAATAGCTGGCTATAAAGTCGTTGATTTTAAAAAGATATTTATTTACCAGACATCAGTGCATAGTACAGGATCCCCCACCCCCAATCACTGTCAGGAATTCACCAATTTATAAGGCTGCTTTCACACTAAGCAATTTTTTTAACGTTTTTGCGTTAATAAAAATCGGAAGAAAAATGCATGACCATTAAATCCTTTGGAACCAGGGGTGGACTGACCATTTGGAAACTCAGGCACTGCCCGAGGGCCCGGGGTCAGTAGGGGGCCCCATGAGATGCCCCTGGTACCTTTTTCATAGGCTTTTTTGAATTTGGGCAAGAACACAGGGCCCCATGATCCCCTGTTGACGGGGGCCCCATGTGTCCGCCCCTGTTTGGAACTCTTCATATTGGTCAGTTGTGGGTGCGTTGCATTTTTTAAAGTCTTGATTGATGCATTTTTAGTGCATGTTTTGTCTGGTTAAAAAAGCACCAAAAACATATCCCTTCATTATTATTATTATTACACAGTATTTATAAAGCGCCAATAGTTCGCTCAGCGCTGTACATTACAAAGGGGGACAGAACAATAACAATACAATACAATGCAAAACATGAGGGGATTGAGGGCCCTGCTCTTTCGAGCTTACAATCTAGGAGGGAGGGAATAGTGGTACAGGAGGAGATAGCTGTGGGGGATGGAGTGGTAGGAGGGGTAGAGGAGGTCGGCAGGTTAGCAGGGGGTGGGGTAGGCTTCCCTGAAGAGGTGGGTTTTCAGGGTGCGCCTAAAGGAGAGGAGAGTAGGTGATAATCTGATGGGTTGGGGCAGGGAGTTCCAGAGGATGGGTGACACCCTGGAGAAGTCCTGGAGGAGGGCATGGGAGGAGGAGACCAGGGAACTAGAGAGAAGGAGGTCTTGTGAGGAGCGGAGTGTGTGTGCTGGGTGGTACCTGGATATTAGGTCAGTGATGTAGCTCGGGGCAGTATGGTGGACAGCTTTGTACGTCAGTGTTGGGATTTTGAATTTGATCCGTTGGGCAATCGGAAGCCAGTGGAGGGATTGGCAGAGGGGGGTGGCGGAGACGGAGCGGTTGGAAAGGTGAACGAGTCTGGCAGCTGTATTCAGGATGGACTGAAGCGGGGATAGCCAGCGGCGAGGCAGGCCAGTGAGGAGGGAGTTGCAGTAGTCGAGTCGTGATATGATGAGGGAGTGGATGAGCTGTTTAGTGGTTTCTGGGGTTAGGAACGTGCGGATTTTGGCGATGTTGCGGAGGTGGAGTCTGCACGAGTTTGTTAAAGATTGGACTTGGGGCTGGAAGGATAGGTTGGAGTCCAGAATGACACCAAGTACTCTGGCCTGCGGGGCGAGTTTGATGGTGGCGTTGTTGGATGTGATGGAGAAGTCAATGGGGGGTGGTGTGCGGGCTGGGGGGAAGACAAGAAACTCGGTTTTGGAGAGGTTCAGTTTAAGGAAGTGGAGCGACATCCAGTCTGATATGTCGCTCAGTATTATTATTATTATTATTACTACTACGAGTTTATATAGCGCCAAAGGGTTTGCTCAGTGCTGTACAATAGAGGGGGGGACAATACATGGCACAGTACAACAACAACAAACAACGTACGAGGGGTAAGAGGGCCCTACTCTTTCGAGCTTACAATCTAGGTGGGAGGGGGTAAAGGTACAGTAGGAAGTGGCTGAGGGGAATGAGGGGTGGGAGGAAAGAGGGAGAATGGCCGTTAGGTGAGGGTGGGGTAGGCTTCCCTGAAGAGATGGGTTTTGAGGGAGCGCCTGAATGTGAAGAGGGAAGGCGACCCTCACCCTCAGTAGGTGTGTGATTCGGGCGGAGACTGAAGGGGTGAGGTGGGGGGTTGAGAGATAGATTTGTGTGTTGTCGGCATAGAGATGGTAGTTGAAGCCGTGAGAGTGTATGAGTTGGCCAAGGGAGGAGGTGTAGATGGAGAAGAGAAGGGGCCCGAGGACAGAGCCTTGAGGGACCCCAACAGAGAGGGGGAGGTGGTAGCATTATAGGTAACGCTGAAAGAGCGTTGTGACAGGTAGGATGAGAGTCAGGAGAGAGCAGAATCTATGGAAACTGCATAAAAACGCAACAGACCTGTGGGAACTGCACCAGCCCAAGTTCACAGAATCGCATGACAAGGGAAATCCCATTATATTCAATTGCCCTTCTAATCAATGGGACTGCACAGTGGAAAGGATCGATCGATCGAAAGATTGATCAAGCGAAGGAAGGGTTGATCCATCGAAGGGTCGATCGAACAAAGGAAGGATCAATCAAAAGACAGAAGAATCGATCGAAAGGAGGGGACGGAAGGAAGGAAGGAAGGATCGATCAATCGAAGGAAGGAGCGATCAAAGGATTGAGGGATCGGTCAAAGAATCAATCGATCGAAAGAAGGATCGAAAGAAAGATCAGAACATAAAATACGTAAGCAATTTGCACTGCATAGTACTACTGGAGATCGCATTAGAAAAGAGGGAAGTGATATTTATTTATTTCAGGTACTTATATAGCACTGTCAATTTACGCTGCACTTTACATATATATTCTACATTCACATCAGTCCCTAACCCTCAAGGGGCGTACAATCTAAGGTCCCTAACTCACATTCATACATACACATACTAGGGACAATTTAGACAGGAGCCAATTAACCTACCAGCATGTCTTTGGAGTGTGGGAGGAAACCAAAGTACCCGGAGAAAAGCCACGCAGGCACAGGGAGAACATGCAAACTCCAGGCAGGTCGTGCCATGGTTCGGATTTGAACCAATAACCCTAGTACTGTCAGGAGGAAGTGCTAACCACTTAGCCACTGTGCTGCCCCATATGGGGGAAACACAATGCAAATGCATAAAAAATGCATCAAAAACCAGCATGCATTGCGTGAAATTTAATGCAACACAGCAAAAACGCATTTGTGATACAGAACAGTATGAAAGTAGCGTAACTCCAGAATTGTTTCTATTTAGCAAGGGCCAAAATAAAACTAGATTTATCCAGATCTGCAGCACATTCGCTGATACTTGCCATTGACACTACCAGCATTTATAAACCGGTGAATGTAATCCCAGTGTAAGAAAGCTAAGTAAAACTTTATAAATGGAGACAGCAGTGAAAAAAAAATTGTAAAGTGATGGACAAGTGTTTGAAAGGGTGGCGAATAATCACTTCTACCCCTTTTGAAAAAGATCCCTACATTTATACTACATATTCACAAAACATTTTGTCATGTTTCACATGACTGTCATCTGCCTTTAAGTGTTCTTGTATGTTGTCTAAGCTCCTCCCTTTCCTCTGGTTTAGTTCATGTTTTATAGATAGCCCGCTCCTTTTCCCAGTAATGCATTACAGCTTCAAACCTCATGTCACGAAGCAGATCACTTTATGATCTTTTGACCTATCGAATGTTCATTGTTGTAAGATTCTCTCAGTTTATGGAATAAACTTCACAAAATCTACAAGGTGTCATCTGATCGAGTCACTGCCTGTGTTATTCAACTAAGATTGGAGTTATGACTATCTCATCACAACTGTAAGTTATAGAGATCACACTTTCAATGCTTAGATTGGAGAGACAGAACACACTATATAAAAAAGGTTGCCAAAGGCACCACATCCCAGTGATATGGATTTCTCTTCAGTATCTCTATATGTACCATATCTTCTTACATAATTACCTCCTCTGTTAATTTCTGTATCTGACATTTCAGTTGTTCAATTTCCTCTGTGTTTTGCTTCTTTTCCTCCGGCAGTCTTTTGACTATCTCCTCTAAATCTTCTGCAATTTAAAAAGTAAAAGAATATCTATTACAATACTTAGACATTTCCATTTATGAATCGGCACTTTGGATGGTGTTATCATCTGACACCAGGGAAACCCGGACCTAGAACCCACAGCAATCAACTATTACCTGGAAAAAACAATCTGGTGTATGACTGACTTTTAGGAAGTTGTAGATAAAACAAAAAATAAGTCCTACTTGCCTAGCTAGGTGGTTTTGTCACATCCGATGCTACTAAAAGAAATAACTGGGCCAGGCACTTCAGGTTGCTGTGTAAAGTTGACTCTTGATGGAAGAGGGGGGTTCCCAGTTGTGTAAATGTTCTGTCACCATACACGTATCAGTATGAGTAGCAAAGGTGAGCAGATAAAGAGATAGAAAGGGATGTGAGAGAGATGTGAGCCTGGTCAACCCACAGCTGCCTAGACAGTAGAGAGTCAGCTAAGAATCTAAAATGAGTTACATTTGCTGCCCCCCATCCCATGAGAGAGAATCTCTCACTTGTGGGATTATCTCAGGTCATGGTATGAGAACAGATAGATGCTCTACAAAGAAGAGGACTTGGGTATTAGTGTAGGGTCGAAGATTGAAGCTCTGCTGTCTGTGTGCAGAATGTGAAGTTATAGGTTCTGAATGGAGTGTAAAAGCCCTGTTACCTGGTATAGATACTGTAGAGTGACCTCCAGTCATGGGAGAAGACCATAGAAAACTCTACGAAGAGTGAGAAGAGGTCTCGGGTATTAGTGAAGTTTCAGAGGGGGGGGGGGGTGGAGAAGCTCTGTTGTGAGCAGATGTCAGAATGTGAAGTCATTTGTCCTTAAGTCTGAATGGAGTTCAAGAGCAGTTTTGCAGGAAGACCAGAAGATGCTCTACGAAGGTTGAGTAGAGATGTTGGGTGTTGGTAAAGGGTCAGGGGGTTAAGCTCTGTTGGATGAGAACAGATGTCAGAATGTGAAGTCATTAGTCCTGGAGTCTGAATGGAGAGCAAGGGTCCTGTCACCTGGTATGGATACCATAGAGTGACCTCCAGTCATGGGGGAAGACCACAAGATTCTCTATGAGTGAGAAGAGGTCTTGAGTATTAGTGAAGGGCCAGGTGGGGAGAGATTGGTTGGGGAATGTTTGGTTGCCTGTGAGCAGATGTTAGAATGTAAAGTCATTGATCCCAGAGTCTGGATTGAGCATCGAACCCTTGTTACCTGGTATAGGTGCCTTGTGGGATGTCATGGGAGAACACATGCAAACTTGGACAGAAACCTCTGATGCCAATTTGCCAGTATGTTTTTGACAAATGTGGGAAGAACACAGAAGTACTAAAAGAGCTTCCTTTTATGTATCCAAACCAGTACTTCATTGAAACAATGTTTGCTTGCCAACCACTAATCTTACCTTTAGGTTGATGGTCTTCTTTCCTTGTAGTGCTGGGTCCAGAGGTCACCTGCCCATGTTCCTGCTGGGGCAGGCTGTCTTTGAGTAAATCATTTGGTGGCCCACTGTCCAGAATATTGCTTAGTGGCCTTTCTTCCAGAATATCGCTTAGTTGGTTTTTCAAGAGTTTGTTTGGTGGCTGGTCTTCTGGAAGATGGTGTAGTGGTGGGTCTTCCAGCAGGTGGTTTAGTGGCTCGTCTTCTGGTAGGCAATGTGATGTTGGGACAGATTGCTGACTGAGCTGCTCCAGTGTATTGTCGTCCTTGCTGTCCTGCAAAAAGGGACATTCACCTTGAATTGTACTTACTGCTAACACATAACAACAATGTCCTGTATTATCACTTTTGTTACACTTAAAGTAAACCTGCCAAAATGAATATATAGACTTTATGTAACAATATGTAATGCTGACCTCTTCTACTGAAAAATCTAGCTGCCTGCTTGCCACTGACTTTGTCTTTAGGTCTATTAGGTTGTATTTGGTTCCAGTGCTTTGACTTACTGTTCATAAATTCTGAAGGCTGTGGAAACACCCCAGGCTTCTCTGGCCTGCCACAGATTCAGCGCTATTCAAGGAATTCAAAGACATCCCTGACATTTGGGGGATGATCCTCTGAGTCTGCTTTCCTTCATCTCTGATCTGAGAGGGACAGTTCCTTTGGATTCTTTGGAGAGGCACCAACACACTTTAGGTGATGTTTGGTTGGCCAAAACCATCAAACATTCCAGCCTTTAAAGGACTGATTTGAAGCCATGTAGGTTCACATTGGGTGTTTAAAGTGGGTACAGTGGAAAGACGCAAGTACTTGTCTTGGGAATGAAGAGCAACTAGCCAGATAAATGCAACCCGTTTTATTCTTCTAAACCAGGCTCAGCCGGAGGGGGGAACATCTGGAAAGGCTTAAACACATACAAACATGTCAAAGTCATCATGTTAATATTCTCTTATGACTGTAGGCACCATAAAAGCCTTGTCATCAGAGAAATATGGAGGCTAGAAGTCTAGGAGATACTTGAGAAGTACAACTGCATGTTAACACCTGATATCCTCAGTTAATCCTCTGCACACTGCTAGACATCTTTATACACGTCTAGCAATTTTTGCATGTAAACATGGATTCTTGAGTCATCTATATTGCAAGTATAAGCTAGCCAACTGTGTGACTAATAAATGCTTAAATGCAGAGTCATAGACAAGGGGGGATAGAGGTGTCCAAACTGTCCCAGAGTGTCCACCATGCAGCAGTTTGTGCTGACAACTACATCGGGCACCCAAAGCAGAAGCTGCTCCTTCCCTGCTCCAGTCACATGACCCAGCCAAGGTAGGGCTTCCCTTGCTCTGAGCATCCTAGGGCTGGTCTGCTAAGTGTTTTTTTATGGATGGGGAGAGCTGTAGTGCATGGGGAAAGAGAGCTGTGCTTGAAAGGGTGGGGAGCTGCACTGGGGGTGGGGGGAGCTCTACTGGGGGAGTAAGAGCTGTTCTGGGGGGGCTGTATTTGAGGGGAACTGTATGGGGGGGAGCTGTATTGGAAGAGGCAGAGCTGTACTCCGGGGGAGAGATGGGCTGTGGGAGGGAACATTTACTACTTAGAGGGGAGGAGATCTATACTGGGGGTGGATTCTGGCCTGGGAAGGGAGGTAATCTTTATGTTGTAATCTGTTTTGTGCATTACACACTCTTGACCCCTGCTGTCTGTGTTACACACCTCCTGAGCCCTGTACTCTGTACATTACACACCTCCAGAGCCTTGTACTCTGTACATTACACACTCCTGACCCCTGTACTCTGTACATTACACACTCCTGAACCCTGTACTCTGTACATTACACACTCCTGACCCCTGCACTCTGTACGTTACACACTCCTGACCCCTGCACTCTGTACAGAACACACTCCTGACCCCTGTACCCTGTACATTACACACTCCTGACCCCTGTACTCTGTATGTTACACACTCCTGACCCCTGCACTCTGTACATTACACACCTCCTGACCCCTGTACTCTGTACATTACACACTCCTGACCCCTGTACTCTGTACATTACACACTCCTGACCCTTGTACTCTGTATGTTACACACTCCTGACCCCTGCACTCTGTACATTACACACCTCCTGACCCCTGTACTCTGTACATTACACACTCCTGACCCCTGTACTCTGTACATTACACACTCCTGACCCCTGTACTCTGTATGTTACACACTCCTGACCCCTGCACTCTGTACATTACACACCTCCTGACCCCTGTACTCTGTACATTACACACTCCTGACCCCTGTACTCTGTACATTACACACTCCTGACCCCTGTACTCTGTATGTTACACACTCCTGACCCCTGCACTCTGTACATTACACACCTCCTTACCCCTGTACTCTGTACATTACACACTCCTGACCCCTGCACTCTGTACATTACACACTTCTGACCCCTGTACTCTGTACATTACACACTCCTGACCCCTGCACTCTGTACATTACACACTCCTGACCCCTGCACTCTGTACATTACACACTCCTGACCCCTGTACTCTGTTCATTACACACTCCTGACCCCTGTACTCTGTACATTACACACTCCTGACCCCTGTACTCTGTACATTACACACTCCTGACCCCTGTACTCTGTACATTACACACTCCTGACCCTTGTACTCTGTACATTACACACTCCTGACCCCTGTACACCATACGTTACATGCTCCTTATATCTGTAATCTGTATGTTCTGCACGCCTCACCCCTGTATGCTGTACATTATGCACTCCTGACCTCTGTACTCTGTTAGTTACACAGTCCTGACCCCTTCACGCTGTACGCTATACCCTCCGGACCCCTGCACTCTGTACATTGTGCACTCCTGACCCCTGTACTTTTAACATTCCACATTCTTGACCCCTGTACTGTGTTAGTTACACACTCTGGACCCCTGTACTCTGTACGGTACACTCTCAGGACCCCTGTGCTCTGTAGATTACTCACTCCTGACCCCTGTAATCTGTATATTACACATCGCTGACTGCTGTACTCTATACATTACACATTACTGCCCCCTGCACTCTGTATGTTACATATTCCTGTCCCCTGTACTCTGTACATTAAGCTCTCCTGTCCCCTGTACTCTGTACATTAAGCTCTCCTGTCCCCTGCACTCTGTACTCTGTATGTTACACACTCCTAACCTCTGTACTCTGAATAATGCACACCTTGACCCCGGAACTCTGTGTGTATTATGCACTTCCTCCCCACACTTTGGGAAGTGTGGGGAGGAATGACAATTTCAGTTATTTTTACATCCCTGAAATTAGGCATTACGCTTTTGTTTCTACTGCCAGTTTTGCTCTGGTTTTACTATGTTTGTCACCATTTACCTGCATGTCCTCAGCATCCTCTTTTTCCAGGAGAGCAGCTTTATTTTGGAACTCTGCTTCTAGCATTTCCAGCTCATCCAGCAGCTTCTGAGACACTGCAGAAAAAGCAAGAGAAAACCGATACATAGTTACATAGTCTGGCTGAAAAAAGACAAAAGTCCATCTAGTTCAACCATAGAAAAAAAAAAGTTATAATCCTTTACCCACAGTTGATCCAGAGGAAACAGACAGTATAAATGGATTGTATCACTTGTTTTCAAAGCCAAAATTAAAAACAATAGAATTAGCACAAGGGACATAACTTAAGTAGTCAGATGTGTTCCTTGTGCTGATTTATCTGCTGTTAGTAGAGCCTGTGACAGCACTTTTGTTGTATTAACCCCTGCCACACTGAAAGATTACGGCCTTGGGGGGTGCAAGGACGGTGCTACAAAGCCCCCCACATAGAGACAGAGCCTGGTTGTCCACAAACGTGTGTAAACTCTCACCTCGTAACCAAGATAAGGTAGTTTTTCCCTGGACTTGAAAGAGATTGTAACCTCATAAAACCTACCAGCTAGGTGACAGAATTAAATGAACATTCCTCAAGTCAGTTTGTCCCCTATGTTTCATATCATGGATTATGAAGCTGTTGGTTTTAATGCAGAGTCCACCCGACGATTCCTCCCTAAACAGGGTATTGGCCAGTTACTCAGAGCCATCCCCCCTGCTGGGGGACTTTAAAACACAGGCTAGCAGGCCTAAAAAGTTAAGTTGAAGACATCTCCTATCTTTCCATCGTACCAGATCAAAGACCCTTTCACTCTGCAACTTGGATCTGCTTACCTCAAAGGCTTAAAATGGCAAGTAACTTAACCTTTTAACTTCTCCCTGTTATCTCTTTGCTGTGCTGTTTTCTATGTATATATATATATATATATATATATATATATATATATATATATATATCTTAGTTACAGCTTTTTCTGTAAATATTTTATTGCACCTGTTTGACTCTTTTAGTAATAAATTTTCCTTCTGAAAGTGTTAAACTGTTTCTAAAGCGCTTAATTGTAATTTACGAATTCCTGCCTCTAAAGAGATGCTACTGTGTTTGTTTAATCCTCTGCCCAATCGGCCTGCGGTGACCGTATTGGACGGACGACTTTTCAACCATTACAGTGTATATTTGATAAGGAGAGTTTCCCCTTTCTCTGTACAAAAAGGGGTGGTGGCAGTAGAGGGTTAGTTGCGTAATTAACCCGACCCAGTAACAAGCCCATTCAGACTGCAGGCACAGATTGTAGTCCATTAGCTGGAAAATCGTTGTGCAGGGTGCAGCTGTTTGTGGTATTGTTACGCACGTCACATAGCGGTTTGAGATCGGCCAATCCTTCGGTCACGAGTTTGGTGAGAAGGTCTGGGGTCTGACGCTGCGATCATGACGTATTGGTGGTCGCGGTCGTGAGATTGTCGCATGTTGGTGGCGGCGATCCCGCGATCGTGACACCTTTTTGCATAGGCTTTTTTGAGTTTGGGCAAGGACACAGGGGCCCCATGATCCCCTATTGCCCAGGGGCCCCATGAGTTGTCAGTCCGTCCCTAGTGCTAACCACGTAGCCACTGTGCTGTCGATAGGCTGTGCCTATCAGTACAGTATGGCTAAAAGCTACTGCTGGATCCTTTCTATAATTTTTTTTGGGGGGGAGGTTAAAATCTTGCTTTAATTTTCAAATTTTTGCTGCATTCTCCAACAAGTGAAAAATAAAAGCATTACTAGTGTACTGAACTCCAGCCATCAGCTAAATACACATATATGAATTTTCTTATATGCCAAAAGATTTGTAATTACATCCAGTCACTTTTTTGATTTACACATCTCTGCCAGAAAGCACAGCCAGGAGGGTGACACCACAGTTAGGGAGTACATTAGTGTCACCTTCCCGCCCTTACCCCACCGATGGACAATGGAGTATTAACACTGATAAGTCCTCAGCTCTCTCCTCTTGCCTGCCCATGTGCATGTAGGCTGAGCCTGATTGGCTCTTAGAAAAAAAAAATGTGCATTTGTTATGTACTTCACAGAAGCCTGCAGAGCACTCCACCCACTATCAGTGGATGGGTGCAATGTTGGGCTCCTGCAGGCATGTCCTTTAACTTGATACCCATACCCAGCATCGTATTTACCATGAGTTAAACAAGGTGTTTGCCTGGGGTGGCAATTTTCAGGGGTCGGCACCACCCCCTTGCTGTCATATGACCCAACAAGCTCATTCGAGCTCCGAGCTTCCCTGCTGGCTCTCCTGCGGGTTCCCTGCTCCTGTCCCTGCACACCGGGCCAAATCTCTTGTCCCCAGCAGGAGCAAGGCATCCCCTCGGTTGGAGTTGAGGAGGAACTGGCTGCCCTGGCCATCACATACTTCATTCCGCAGTACGTCCTCTCCCTCCGGAGCTGCTCTCCACCCAGAGCCCAGAGCCGCTTCCTTCACCACCGCGGAACACAGGCTGGAATTCCCTTGTGATTGTGGTGGGGGGTTGTTGGCGAGCGTGGGTGGTGGTGCTTGTGGCCAGGTGGGGTGGGTTGGGGGTGACTATGAGGGCTGCTATGCGGTTGGGAGGGGGGGCAATTTTAGTGTTGCTTAGAGCAGCACAAGGGTAAATACACCAGAAAGCTGGAGGTATGTGAATGCACTATGAGCGTGTTCATCAGCATCCTCACAGTCTATTTGGAACTACAAGCAGTCTGCTGCAGTGGCAGATAGGACTTGTAGTTTATTCATTCACAGATCTCTGTGAGTGAATGAGGAGTCTTTGCGGGCGAAGAGCCACACAAACTCACTGATATTAAAATGTGACAGCGGTTACAGGGGAGAGGAACCCCTGCCAACTGTCACAGAGATGGGCGGGGGGGGGGGGGGGGATAAGAGAAGAGGGGGATCTGCGTGAACCCTAAATATGGATGTGTCATGTTTGAATGGTGAACCTATCATTTAATTCACATGTAAGTAGCTTTTCTTAGAACCACAAAGGAATTAACAAAAATGCTAATTTGGGGGCTTGCTTTATTATTTTCATGCATTGTTCTACTTCAGGGCCTGTATAATTTGTATGCTAAACCAGTTTAATCGCATCAGTTTACATGGTATATGCATGCATGCCGAGACGCAGAACCCCAGATCAGGAACATATTTCATTTACTTTTATTTGCTGTTCCTTTAAAGCTAAACTCCAGGCAAATCTAAAAGATACAAATAATGCAGCTGCGCATTTGATAATACATCATTACATGCATTTTTATATTTAGAGCAGGTATCTGAATTTGACCTGGTATCAGCCTCTTGCATTATTCCCTGTACAACGGGGCTAAGACTGGGAGAGGAAAAAGCTGTACAAAGAACCTATTAGTTAATTTGCTGACAAAAAGCATGCTGATAGGAGGGGAGAGTGGAGTGACAGAGAGATTAACTCATCACTGTGCTGCTTCTCCTTTCACTGTCCAGTCACAGGCTGGGGGCGGGTCCAGGATGACAGGAAGCATGCTGATAGGAGGAAAGAGCAGAGTGATAGAGAGATGAGCTAATCGCTGTGCTGCTTCTCCTTTCACTGTCCAGTCACAGGCTGGGGGCGGGTCCTGGACGACAGGAAGCATGCTGATAGGAGGAAAGAGCAGAGTGATAGAGAGATGAGCTCATCGCTGTGCTGCTTCTCCTTTCACTGTCCAGTCACAGGCTGGGGGCGGGTCCAGGATGACAGGAAGCATGCTGATAGGAGGAAAGAGTAGAGTGATAGAGAGGTGAGCTCATCACTGTGCTGCTTCTCCATTCACTGTCCAGTCACAGGCTAGGGGCGGGTCCAGGATGACAAGACAAGAAGCATGCTGATAGGAGGAAAGAGCAGTGTGACATAGAGATGAGCTCATCATTGTGCTGCTTCTCCTTTCACTGTCCAGTCACAGGCTAGGGATGGGTCCAGGGTGACAAGACAAGAAGCATGCTGATAGGAGGTGAGAGCAGAGTGACAGAGAGATGAGCTCATCATTGTGCTGCTTCTCCTTTCACTGTCCAGTCACAGGCTAGGGACGGGTCCAGGGTGACAAGACAAGAAGCATGCTGATAGGGGGAGATAGCAGAGTGACAGAGAGATGAGCTCATCATTGTGCTGCTTCTCCTTTCACTGACCAGTCACAGGCAGGTCCATGAGAACCTGGGCTCAGAGTAAGTGGATTATATGATGCGTGCAGTCATTGACCACTGTTCTGCCTCTCCAATCTAAGCATTGATAGTGTGATCTCTGTAACTTACAGTTGTGATGAGATAGCGATAACTCCAATCTTAGTTGGATACCACAGTCAGTGACTCAATCGAAATGATATCTTGTAGATCTTGTGAAGTTTATTCCATAAACCGAGAGAATCTTACAACAATGAACATTCGATAGGTCAAAAGATCATAATGTGTCCTGCTTCTTGACATGAGGCTTGCTGCACCTGGGAAAGAGGTGGGGCTATCTATACAGCATGAACTAAACCAAAGGAAGGGGAGGAGCAGAAACAAAATATAGAAACTCTTAAAGGCATATGACAGTCATGTGAAACATGACAACCGCCAAAGACTGAAGACATCTAGTTGCACAAAAGAAATGCGTGTGTGTATGTGTATTGCAGCAATGGCTGCTTTTTTACTTTGTCTTTTAATGGGCTGTTATTTTTTTTTTTTACTGACGTTTTGCCTTAATCCTTTTAATTGATTTTTAGGTAGAAAATTAGTGATCCATTGAATGTCTAAGCGCTCCTTTCTTAGAGACAGCTATCCACCTGCAACCCAAATGGGAGGACTAAGTGGGCTGCATCACTATCCTGCTTCTGAAAACACTAGTTGTGTGTCATGCTGGTCCTCTGGCTTCTATATTTCCAAACCAGAGACCCAACATGGGACTGAAGTTATAACTCCTGATCTGTATCCTTTGCTTTGGTCAGAGAGCCAAAAAAAACATGGAATACAGTAAATTGCAACACAAATTTTCAGCAGCAGGTGGAATTCTCTCATGGCAGGTTTACTTTAAAATGTATCTAGAGCTTTATTATTTTTTTTTTAGACAGAGTAGGGAAGGGTTCATCCCCCTCTCAGGTTTTGATTACTGTTTCTGTAGCAATTCATCAAATTTTTCTCTGTGGTCACCAAGATAGGAAGTGAGCAAATTTCTCCAACAGTCACACAGGGTATAAGGAGGAACAGTTAGAGCCCCTGTCTGGTTTTTACTGCTGTCTGGGGAGATTCCCCCTCTGTGTTTGTCTTAGTGATCCTTTAGGTCACCATGCATGTTACAATTTGACTGTACAATCTTTGTGCAATAAAATTTAGATTTACCAAAATATGAGGACCACTCTAAACTATCCAATCAATCTGTAACCAATCAGGTAGGCCCTTGCACAACAAAAGTGATGGTGGATCTAAAGGAATCATCCAGGAAAAGGAAGGTTGTCACCCGAAAAGGAGCAGGAGCTTCTTTATGGGTGACAAATGCACATAGGGCTGATCATTCATGTGAATGGGCTGGCCCTATGTGTCATGCAAAATTGTGTGCGAATTGCCCATTGAAAATCACGTAGAAGGAACAGGTCCTTAGGGGTTGAGAAATGAAGGGAAATCTCACTGATGACATTTTAAAGCCAAACTTCAGGCACAAAAACTTCTATTTAAATACAACATACACCACATTGCCAAAAGTATTAGGCTGCCTGCCTTTACACGCACATGAACTTTAATGGCATCCTTAGTCCATAGGGTTCAATATTGAGTTGGCCCCGCCCTTTGCAGCTGTAACAGCTTCAACTCTTCTGGGAAGGCCGTCCACAAGGTTTAGGAGGGTGTCTATGGGAAGGTTGGACCATTCTTCCAGAAGTACATTTGTGAGGTCAGGCACTGATGTCGGGGGAGGAGGCCTGGCTCGCAGTCTCCGCTCTAACTCATCCCAAAGGTGTTCTATGGGGTTGAGGTCAGGACTCTGTGCAGGCCAGTCAAGTTCCTCCACCCCAAACTGGCTCCTCCATGTCTTTATGGACTTTGCTTTGTGCACTGGTGCGCAGTCATGTTGGAACAGGAAGGGGCCATCCCCAAACTCTTCCCACAAAGTTGGGAGCATGAAATTGTCCAAAATGTCTTGGTATGCTGACACCTTAAGAGTTCCCTTCACTGGAACTAGGAGGCCAAGCTCAACCTCTGAAAAACCACCCCACACCATAATCCCCCCTCCACCAAACTTTACACTTGGCATAATGCAGTCAGGCAAACACAGTTCTCCTGGCAACTGCCAAACCCAGACACATTAATCTGATTGCCAGACAGAGAAGTGTGATTCTTCACTCCAAAGAACACGTCTCTCCTGCTCTAGAGTCCAGTGGCGGCATGCTTTACACCACTGCATCCGACACTTTGCATTGCACTTGGTGATGTAAGGCTTGGACGCCATGGCAACCCATTCCATGAAGCTCTCTACACACTGTTGTGCTAATCTGAAGGCCACATGAAGTTTGGAGGTCTTTAGCTATTGACTCTGCAGACGGTTGGCGACTTCTGTGCACTGTGCGCTTCAGGATGCGCTGACCCCGCTCTGTCATTTTACGTGGCCTACTACTTGGTGGCTGATTTTGCTCCCGAGAGCAACCCATTCTTTCAAAAATGTTTGTAGAAGCAGTCTGCATGCCTAGGTGCTTAATTTTTTACTCCTGTGGCCATGGAGGTGATTGGAACACCTGAATCCAATGCTTTGGAGGGCTGGCCCAGTACTTTTGGCAATATAGTGTATATTTATTAAAGAGGAAAAATCTTCTTGTATCCTCCAGGGGACAAATTGCAAGAAGCATTAAGCTGTAAAATCACCTCTTTTTATGTTTATGCTGCTTGTAGCTCCACCCCAGGCTGAAGCCCAATTTATGGATTTACAGCATGCCCTGACCCCCCCAACCCTTTTCATTTCCCTGTATAATGAATTTGAATACCTGCAGTAAAGTTGACCAGCTATATCCATCCAAATAGAGGGAAGACAAAAAGGAAGGGATGGTCACATCACAGTTCTTCATAGCAAGGAGACACACAAAACTACTTGTTACTGACTACATGGTTTTCCACAGAGGGACTCCATCAGGCCTGGATCTGGGGTCTGGATTTGCCCCTCCTACATTTTAATTGTGCCCGCCAGGTCTCTGAGAATGTATTCACTGGTCCATGAACCAGTCTGAGAGGGGCAATTGATGTAAGAGGGCACTCTGATGAGGACAATTGATGAAAAAGGGAAATGCTGATTGGGACAATTGATGTAAGGTGGCACTCTGAGAGCGGCTGCATACTGAAAGAGGGCAATTGATGTAAGGAGACACTCATATGCAGACACTTGATGTAAAGGGCCACTCTACTGAAGACATTTGATGTAAGAGGAACTTTTACATCAAATGGAGGCAGTTGATATAAGGGGGCACTATGTTGTGGACTTTATTGTAAGGAGGGACTCTGATGGGGAGATTTGATATAAAGGGGATGCTCTGATGGAGAAAATTGGTATCAGGGGGAACTCTGATGGGGACATTTAATGTAATAGGGAAACTCTGATGAGGACAGCTGATGTAAGGGGGCACTCCGAGGGTGGAAATTGATGTAAGGGGCACTCTGATAAGGACAACTGATGTAAAGGGGCACTCTAAAAGGGAAAATTGATTTAAATAGGGAGTCTGATGAGGACTTATGATGTAAGAGGTGACTCTGGTAGGGACTATCAGTTTACTTTACACTTTACTAAAACTGGTACAGCTGTGCGTAGTAACCAATCAGCTTCCAGGCTTTATTATCAAAGCTTAACTGAACAAGCTGAAGTTAGAAGCTGATTGGTCACCATGCACAGCTGCACCAGATTCTCAGTGCACCAGTTTTAGTAAATCTCCCCCCATGCCTCCATAACTTTTTTACTGCATCCTTAGATCAGTTAGGCTAGATGTGGCCCTGGCCTCCAGCAGACTTTCAGCTTCCTCCTACTAGCAGTTGAAGTACAATATGCTCCTCCTAATGGTCACAGCTAAGTTGCTGCCATTTGTGTCCTGAAATACTTCTTGGTGGGCTTATAAGTGGTGGTGGAACAAAAAAAATTCCAAACACTGATGTGGCCAAGGCACTCATGTAGTGATATTTATTTTTGGAGGAGTCAGAATCATTGTCGTTACAGTAATGACCAATTAAATGTATTAATTACACCAAAAATGTAGCTAATCCACCACTTGCTCAGTTCTGCGGTGTTACAGAAAAATTCCACGCATCCTGGTTGCTCAGCAATCACCGACATGAGCCCCTGGACTTGGTCCTTTGCAACTCCGCCAAATGTGAGTGATATCCTTTCTATTTCGCAGAATAACCCTTTATTGAACTGTTAAATGACTTCACCATAAAGGCTCTCCCACCTCTCCTTTATTTCTCTGAGATATTCTTCCCCTCTCTTCCCCCTTTCTTCCCCTCAACAATCTTTTGAGGACCAGTGTGATGGGAGTCACTTTGGGTGGGGGGCCCATGGAACCCAGCTCACTTTAGAGAGGTGGGGAGACCCCTGTCTCAGCTCCCCATACCCCTATTATGTGTAAGTCACCCTGTGCCTGTTAGGGGTACAGGCTGATCTGTCCTAATATTGGGGTGGGGGGTTGTTGATTGTTTAATGCCATGTGGTTGCATCCCATTGTTCTATTGTGTGTCTTGCTTGGGAGTGAACTATTATGGGATGTATGTGTTTATGTGTATTAGCTTAGTGGGGGGTGTCTCCAGCAGCCTTCCCTCCTGATGGGACTGTCTGCTGTTGTGAAGTTTGAATATCTGTGTGTCTCTTGTTGCTAAGTATAGATTGCCCTGCCCTGTGTCATTATGCAGGGAGGGGGGACTGTCCCCTGAGTGTATAACAAGCCAGTTCGAGTTTCAAATAAAGAGTTCCATGTTCAGACAGACTGGTGTCGTCTAGTCTTGTTTGTTCAGCTGTGGTGTCTATGGTCAGTGTTCGGACGGGGAAGCGGTATTATAACGGAAGTACCCAAGCGAAGACTGGGTCGGTTCTGTTACAACCAACAATTCACAGATTTTTTGGGGAGAGCTGACCTGCTTCATCTCTGGCCTCAAGATATCTTTATCTCAGACCATTGGCAGTGCTGGGCTGGTGGGAGAAGGAGAAAAGAGAATAACAGCAGCTGCAAAGATGCACCGTCAGTCGCATTCCTGCTCGCAATTTTGTGTGGGCAGTTTTCTCACAATTCCACATCGTGCATAGGGCAGTCCATCACTTGAATGGGCTGCCCTATGGACATTTGTTGCAGCATAGAAGCTTAAAAACCAAATTTTGGCCCTGAGCCAGGTGCATTTTTACACGCATGTTTTGCCGCAATTCCCTTGTGTTTTGTTGAATGGCAATCACGACAAAATCACACTGGTTTAGGGTGAATGGCACCCAAACACCCATTGCAAGTTCTGCAATCATGGGCGGAATCGCACTGCCAACTACACTAGCTCAGCTAGTGAACAGGAAAAGGTAATTTAGTGCTCAGGGTGAGGATTCCAAACTAAGCCCCCCATCCTGATGTGGATACCCTTGACCATCTTTCACAGCTGGGATCTATGATCAGTGCCGCTTCTGCCTGTCTGACAGTTGCAAGGTGCAACAGCAAGAAAAAAAATAAAGTCGGGTGGCAAGCCAGCACCCCCTGGAGACCCAGTACCTGGTGCGGACTGCAAATTATTGGTGCAGACAATGGACTTTACCACTGGAGACATCACTGCCCCTCTGTCCAAGTCCTCCTGTCAGGTAGGGCACCCCTAGGCATGAGTGTGAGTCAGTAATGGGTAGAAGGGGAAGGGCTTGTTTGAATGTACTCTCTGAGCTGCTGTCTCATAGCACCCCTTTCCCCCCTCAACATATAAAGACACCGCATCCGGAGCAGCTGTCCCTCCTCCCTTCTTCTCCAATTGTCCCAGCCCTGCATCCAACATCAGGTGTTCTTTTGGCTGATTGGGAACAAATTCCCAGAGAAATACCAAAACCTTGTGGAAAGCCTTCCCAGAAGAGTGGAGACTGTTAAAGCCAAGAAGGGGGCCAACCCCATACTATTGGCCATGGTTTTGGAATAGGACATCCAACAAGCTCATGCAGGTATGATGGTTAGGTGTCCACAAACTGTGCGCCATATAGTGTGAATGCCTTTGCTATAACACGTAGAAAGAAACACAGAAGGAAGTTTAGAAGAATAAAGCATGCATAATATAATTCTAACTTGTGTATAAAATCTTTGTCAGCATCGTTAACTATATTTATTGCAGAGAAGCAGAAGTGAAACTTTCACACAAATTTTACATTATTGCTTATAATAAATGTCATTTTAACACGACCATATTGGTAAAATAGCCAGGATTAACAAGGGGCGAGTCAGCAGACTAATTTTATTCACATAGGGAATTTTTATGTCACCTAAATATGTCATTGTTTATTATAAACTGTATACCTTCTGATCTGCCCTGCCTGCCCAAATTAACATAATCCATGAACCATGATTGCCTGGATTTCTAACTTGAACAAAAAACTTAGACTAGAGAAATCAACCTGGTGCTATTCAGGAGGCTTAAAGTCAATTTCCAGGTAAAACTGAAACTTTCCTGAATTCTGAGGGGTATCAGGATTTGGAAGGGGGGAGTTGTAACCTAAGGGATAACTATACAGAAGTCTAGTTATCCTTTTAAGCAGCTCCTTTCAACCAGGGTTTTAGGCTGGGGAACCCCAGGGTTCCTCCAGAGATTACCAGGGGTTCCTTGAGCTGTGGCTGAGTGATCTCTTATTTGACGGTCCTGTATAGTTCAGGGATCAATGCCACTTTTATTTATAGATGGACGTGTGTCTTTTTTCAACCCATGTAACTATGAACCCAATGATCTTTATAGATGTCAGAAAGGGTGGGGCATTCTTCCTGCTAGCCACCATTATAAGGTGCATTTTTCCCACTGACCACCAATGAACTGGTTTTTGCAAGTGTTTCCAAAGACCTGAATAATCTGGGGTAAAAAGATTGAGAAAGTCTGCTTTAAATTGTCAACTCAGCTATGCAACCATCCCTAATTACTATGCCTATTTTTAACTCCTTCTTGATGGTCATGCAAAATATGGAAGCGGGCCTTATTCTGTGCTGCCATATAGATGCAAAACTGCTTTGTGCTGAGAGTGTGCTAAATATTGTGCCCTGAGCACTGCAACTGATCTTCTCGCCCCAAATCCTATCTTCCTTTTTCTCACCTTGAACCCTTTTTTCTCATCTTCTCACACTGATCATTATCTCCCCTTCTGCTCACCCCAAACCCTATCTCACCTTTTTATCACCCCAAACCCTATTTCCCTTTCTTTTCCCCCAGAACCCTATCTCCTCTTCTTTTCATTCAAAACTCTTTTTCTCCTACTTCTCATCATGAACCTTATCTTCCCTTGTACTTGCCTCAAACCCTATCTCCCCTTCTTCTCACCCTGAAACCCATTCCCCCTTCTACTCACCCCAAACCTTATCTCCCCTTATACTCACCCCAAATCGTATCTCCGCTTCTTCTCACCCTGAACCCTATTTTTCCTAACTCTCACACTGAACCCTATCTCAGCTTCTCACCCCAAAACGTTTCTCCCCTTCTTCTAATCCTGAATCCTTTCTCCCCTTTTTCTCACCTGAACTCTATCTCCCCTTCTTCTCACCGAAAACCCTATCTCTCCATCTTCTAATCCAGAACAAAATATGCAGTTCAGTTTTGGGCACCCACTCACAAAAAGAAGTACAGAGAAGGGCAACCAAACTGATAAGAGGCATGGAGGAGATCAGCTATGAGGAAAGATTAGAGGAACTGAATTTATTCTCTCTTGAGAAGAGGAGATTAAGGGGGATATGATCTCCATGTATAATACATAAGGGGGGATATGATCTCCATGTATAATACATAAGGGGGATATGATCACCATGTATAATACATAAGGGGGATATGATCACCATGTATAATACATAAGGGGGGATATGATCACCATGTATAATACATAAGGGGGGATATGATCTCCATTTATAATACATAAGGGGGGATATGATCAACATGTATAATACATAAGGGGGGATATGATCAACATGTATAATACATAAGGGGGGATATGATCTCCATGTATAATACATAAGGGGGGATATGATCTCCATGTATAATACATAAGGGGGGGATATGATCTCCATGTATAATACATAAGGGGGATATGATCTCCATGTATAATACATAAGGGGGGGATATGAGCTCCATGTATAATACATAAGGGGGGGATATGATCTCCATGTATAATACATAAGGGGGGATATGATCTCCATGTATAATACATAAGGGGGGGATATGAGCTCCATGTATAATACATAAGGGGGGGATATGATCTCCATGTATAATACATAAGGGGGGATATGATCTCCATGTATAATACATAAGGGGGGATATGATCTCCATGTATAATACATAAGGGGGGATATGATCTCCATGTATAATACATAAGGGGGGATATGATCTCCATGTATAATACATAAGGGGGATATGATCTCCATGTATAATACATAAGGGGGATATGATCTCCATGTATAATACATAAGGGGGGATATGATCTCCATGTATAATACATAAGGGGGGATATGATCTCCATGTATAATACATAAGGGGGGATATGATCTCCATGTATAATACATAAGGGGGGATATGATCTCCATCTATAATACATAAGGGGGGATATGATCCCCATGAAAAATACATAAGGGGGATATGATCTCCATGTATAATACATAAGGGGGGATATGATCTCCATGTATAATACATAAGGGGGGATATGATCACCATGTATAATACATAAGGGGGGATATGATCATCATGTATAATAGATAAGGGGGGATATGATCTCCATGTATAATACATAAGGGGGGATATGATCACCATGTATAATACATAAGGGGGGATATGATCTCCGTGTATAATACATAAGGGGGATATGATCTCCATGTATAATACATAAGGGGGGATATGATCTCCATGTATAATACATAAGGGGGGATATGATCTCCATGTATAATACATAAGGGGGGATATGATCTCCATGTATAATACATAAGGGGGGATATGATCACCATGTATAATACATAAGGAGATATGATCACCATGTATAATACATAAGGGGGGATATGATCTCCATGTATAATACATAAGGGGGATATGATCTCCATGTATAATACATAAGGGGGGGATATGATCTCCATGTATAATACATAAGGGGGATATGATCTCCATGTATAATACATAAGGGGGGGATATGAGCTCCATGTATAATACATAAGGGGGGGATATGATCTCCATGTATAATACATAAGGGGGGATATGATCTCCATGTATAATACATAAGGGGGGGATATGAGCTCCATGTATAATACATAAGGGGGGGATATGATCTCCATGTATAATACATAAGGGGGGATATGATCTCCATGTATAATACATAAGGGGGGATATGATCTCCATGTATAATACATAAGGGGGGATATGATCTCCATGTATAATACATAAGGGGGGATATGATCTCCATGTATAATACATAAGGGGGGATATGATCTCCATGTATAATACATAAGGGGGATATGATCTCCATGTATAATACATAAGGGGGATATGATCTCCATGTATAATACATAAGGGGGGATATGATCTCCATGTATAATACATAAGGGGGGATATGATCTCCATGTATAATACATAAGGGGGGATATGATCTCCATGTATAATACATAAGGGGGGATATGATCTCCATCTATAATACATAAGGGGGGATATGATCCCCATGAAAAATACATAAGGGGGATATGATCTCCATGTATAATACATAAGGGGGGATATGATCTCCATGTATAATACATAAGGGGGGATATGATCACCATGTATAATACATAAGGGGGGATATGATCATCATGTATAATAGATAAGGGGGGATATGATCTCCATGTATAATACATAAGGGGGGATATGATCACCATGTATAATACATAAGGGGGGATATGATCTCCGTGTATAATACATAAGGGGGATATGATCTCCATGTATAATACATAAGGGGGGATATGATCTCCATGTATAATACATAAGGGGGGATATGATCTCCATGTATAATACATAAGGGGGGATATGATCTCCATGTATAATACATAAGGGGGGATATGATCACCATGTATAATACATAAGGAGATATGATCACCATGTATAATACATAAGGGGGGATATGATCTCCATGTATAATACATAAGGGGGATATGATCTCCATGTATAATACATAAGGGGGGATATGATCTCCATGTATAATACATAAGGGGGATATGATCTCCATGTATAAATACATCAGTGGTTCATATAGTGAACTCGGTGTAGAGTTATTCCCCCTGAGGTCATCACAGAGGACAAGGGGGCACTCTTTACATCTGGAGGAAAAGAAATTTAGTCTCCAAACACGGAAAGGTTTCTTCACAGTAAGAGCTGTGAAAATGTGGAATAGACTCCGTCAAGAGTTGGTTCTGGCCTGCTCAGTGGATTCCTTTAAAAAAGTCCTGGATTGTTTCTTGGATACACAGAATATAACTGGATATAACATTTATAGGTAAAGTTGATCCAGGGAATATCCGAATGCCTCTCTGGGGATCAGGAAGGAATTTGTTTCCCAGCAGGAGCAAATAGGATCATGCTTTGCTGTTTTTTTGCCTTCTTCTGGATCAACTGTGGATATAGGAATATAACTTTTTTTTTTTATTGAACTCAATGGACTTTTGTCTTTCTTCAGCCAGACTAACTATGGAACTATGAACCCTATATTCCTTGCTTCTCATCCTAAACCCTGTCTCATTTTCCTCTCACCCTGAACCATATCCCCCCTTTTTCTCCCCTATCCATTCAACAGAAAGTAATCTAAAGAACTTCAATCATGAACAGAGAGGGCCAAACACAAATCGAAATATAATGGTCTCTGCTGAACTGGACAAATTTCGATCCCTCTATGCCCAGCTTAGCTACTGGCCAATAAAGAAATCAGCTACAGTCCTGCCAGCACTGGGCTCCTTAACTCTCTCATTCTCAAATTTGGGAGATTTGCAATCCACAGAGAAGATAAGTGATCCAGTCCTCCTTGGTTGAACTCTGCTCTCAGTGGTACGGGGTAACAAGGGCAATCATTTAACACACAGTGGTGGTCCATATCCCTATCAGCCCAATTGCTAGGAACAGGCTTCCTTTTTAGGCTGTGGTGGCAGCTAAAGTCCTTTCAGATCTTCTCACTCTCCCTGCACTGTGCACTACTGTCAGGGAGAGCAACAATGTGAGTTAGAGACCTTAGACCAGTGGTCTTCAAACTGGCCCGAGGGCTGGATTTGGTCCACTTGCTTCTATCTGGACCTTGTGGCAATATTTCATCCACTAACTTGAACAAAGGGACATAATTCCTCCCAATGACACCAACAGTGGTGCACAATTCTTCCCAATGATACCAAAAATGGGGCAAAATTCCTCCCAATGATAACAACGATGAGGCACAGTTCATCCAAATGACACCAACAATGGGGCCTAATGGCACCAACGATGGGGCACAATTCCTCCGAATTACACCAACAATGGGGCATGATTCCTTCTAATGACACTAACGATAGGGCACAATTGCTTACAGTGATACCAACGATGGGCATTGTTTACTCTTACTGAGGGTGGGACATTATCTACTCCCACAGTCTGCCCCCCCTAAAGTCTGATGACCCGTAAACTGGCCCTTTGCTTAGAAAGCTTGGAGACTCCTGCCTTAGACTATAAGCTCCTTGAGGGCAGGGACTGATATGAATGTACAATATATATGTAAAGCACCGCATGAATTGTTGGTACTAAATAAATACAAATATGTGGCAAGGTGGAAAGCTCTTCTGTGCGGCTTCCAGGCCAACAGCCAAGGCTAGAGATGTCTGTATGGGTCCAGCCCACATCTCTGTTGCCATAATCCAGCATATCAGACTTTGGCAATTTACGGTTTAATGTTTTTGAACAATTTTACTTAAGTCCAGTATTTCAGTTTTGGCTGTTTGCTGGAAAGCAGAATCACGTGCTGGTTTCCTTTCTCAGAGATTCCAATGCAGCTATCTCCCCAAATATTTTTAAAAATACATTTCAAATATACTGTATGTCTTTAGAAATACAAATCTACATTTTGGAATGCATTTACAAATATATGTAAAAATATATGTTAAAATTACTTTTTTATATGTTAAAAAAAATCTGCAGAATATATTTTAAAAAAGATATTTTTAAAAAAGATTTTTTAAACATATAAAAAAGTAATTTTAACATATATCTTTACATATATTTGTAAATACATTCCAAAATGTAGATTTGTATTTTTAAAGACATACAGTATATTTGAAATGTATTTTTTAAAATATTCTTCATATATTTTGTAATTAAAAACGCATTTCAGCATGATATATATATATATATATATATATATATATATATATATATATAGTATTTCAAATATATGTCAATATATTTGGGAAGAATATTTTAAAAACATATTTCAAATATATTTTTCTTCCATGTAGGTATGCCTGTTCCTAGTAGAATATGACTTCTGTCCATGAAAGGAGGTGTGTATTATAAGGCCCTTCAACACAAACATAAGGACATCCAGCATGAATACAGGCTCAGGCTTACGTGCAGCAAAGTTCTGTCTTTGATGGCCATCACCGCCAGCGCCTTCTTCCTGGGGAAGGAAAATCGGAATAAGACCGGTCTTAGGAGATCAGTATAAACAGTGATCCAACACATGTAGTTTACCTTAAATATTATTTCAAACCATGACCACTATGTATTATACATGGAGATCATACCCCCCCCCATTATGTATTATACATGGAGATCATACCCCCCCTTATGTATTATACATGGAGATCATATCCCCCCCTTATGTATTATACATGGAGATCATATCCCCCCTTATGTATTATACATGGAGATCATATCCCCCCTTATTTATTATACATGGTGATCATATCCCCCCTTATGTATTATACATGAAGATCATATCCCCCCTTATGTATTATACATGGCGATCATATCCCCCCTTATGTATTATACATGGAGATCATATCCCCCCTTATTTATTATACATGGAGATCATATCCCCCTTATGTATTATACATGGTGATCATATCCCCCTTATGTATTATACATGGAGATCATATCCCCCCTTATGTATTATACATGGAGATCATATCCCCCCTTATGTATTATAAATGGAGATCATATCCCCCCTTATGTATTATACATGGTGATCATATCCCCCTTATGTATTATACATGGAGATCATATCCCCCCTTATGTATTATATATGGAGATCATATCCCCCCTTATGTATTATACATGGTGATCATATCCCCCCTTATGTATTATACATGGAGATCATATCCCCCCTTATGTATTATACATGGAGATCATATCCCCCCTTATGTATTATACATGGTGATCATATCCCCCCTTATGTATTATACATGGCGATCATATCCCCCCTTATGTATTATACATGGAGATCATATCCCCCCTTATGTATTATACATGGAGATCATATCCCCCCTTATGTATTATACATGGTGATCATATCCCCCTTGTGTATTATATATGGAGATCATGTCCCCCTTATGTATTATACATGGAGATTATATCCCCCCTTATGTATTATACATGGAGATCATATCCCCCTTATGTATTATACATGGAGATCATATCCCCCCTTATGTATTATACATGGAGATCATATCCCCCCTTTTGTATTATACATGGAGATCATATCCCCCCCCCTTATGTATTATACATGGAGATCATATTCCCCCTTATGTATGATACATGGTGATCATATCCCCCCCTTATGTATTATACATGGAGATCATATCCCCCCTTATGTATTATACATGGAGATCATATCCCCCCTTATGTATTATACATGGAGATCATATCCCCCCTTAATCTCCTCTTCACAAGAGAGAATAAATTCAGTTCCTCTAATCTTTCCTCATAGCTGATCTCCTGCATGTCTCGTATCAGTTTGGTTGCCGTTCTCTGTACTTTCTCCAGTTCCCCAATGTTCTTTTTGTGAATTGGTGCCCAAAACTGAACTGCATATTCCAAATAAGATATTACTAATGATTTGCACCGGGATGAAATGATGCGTTTGGTGTGAGTTGTAAGCAAAATTGTATCTGGAGTGTGTTTTTGTAGTGTGAACTGGCCTTTAGAACTTGTTCACACCATTTGTGGTGCAGAATTGCATGAAAGAGCATGCACTTTCTGCACAGCAAAGAAACGCAATGCCCTTTGCAGATGTGCGCAGGCACCATGAATACTTAATTTCACCTCCACACATTTAGTAAACACAGATGCATTCACAGCCACCAAAACGCATGGCACCACACTGGTGTATGGTTAAGTGCAACACACTTTTAAAATGATATGTCTGCAGTATTTTTGCATGCTCCCACACTTTAGGCAGCCCATTGAAATGAATGGCACATTTAAAAAGTGCCCCATTCGCGCAAGTCCTCTGGCCCTGTACAGCATGAATGAGGGGGTTGTTCATGTGGCCGGAGCCACCTGTTACGCTATTAGGACACAGCAGCTGTATGAACACAGGTTCTCATCTGACAGGTGTGCAGGCGTGGGGAAGTGGCCCTGAATGCTCACTGTCTGTGCTCAGGGCTGTACACCTGCACCCATATGCCTGTCAAATTAGGACCTGCAGCATTTCCATAGTGTAACATAGGTTGCCTGCCAACAGCTCCAAGAGGCTCCAGCCACATAAACAAACCACTGATCCACACTCTACAGGCCACAGCACCCATGTGAATGAGCCCCAAGACCTCAATTACACACACAGCTTTATTTATGAACTCAGTACAGTTTTATCATTTAGATTTAATAGGAATTTTGTTGGGATTGTGTCCATTAATAATGTTTTTAGTGTATTTTCTCTGGCGATGGGGGGGGGGGGGGGGCTGTCAGGTAGGCTGTATGGGGCCCCGTGATATCTAACAGTGGCCCTGGGCCTATGGATAGTAAAATTCACGTTGTTTGTCGCAGTTGCACGAGCATGCACAGTTTTCAAGTGTAACATGTTTGGTATCTATTTACTTGGCCTAACATCATCTTTTTAAATTCTACAAAAAATGGGTTATGTATTGTGCATTTGAAAAGCTGCAGCACAAAGACAGTGTGACCAGGTCTGCTGTTAGAAACCATGAGGCCCCATACAGCCAACCTAACAGGGCCCCCCCAAAAAACCACAATTTACTAGGCTTCAGTTATGAATGAACACTGAGTGATTGGTATTGATCACTCATTGTGTTCATTCAAGGAAGGGGCTGGTAAATGTGACATATTTACTAGACCTTTCCCCCAACTCTCCATCCTGAAGATTCCTGAAGGTGTGTTTGCAGCTGCCAATGGGAAGGAGAGGAGGGACGCTGGCAGCACTGTGAGGATGGGGGCACCCAGGGGGGCCTGGGCAGCAGGGGGAAACATATGGTGCACAGGGAGGGTGATGGGTGTAGTGTGGGGCAATTACTGGAATAAATTCCCTGTCTGGCTCTCTCTGCAGCAGCTGAAACCAAAGGGAGGGATAGGAAAAGAAGCCAGCTTTCAGCTGCTGCAGGGAGAGCCATACAGGGGATCAGTTCCAGTAACTACAACACCCCCCCCACCATGCTGATCATCCTCCCTGCCCACATCTGATTCACCCATCTGCCTGGGCCCTCCTGCTGGCCTGGGCCCCATACAGGAGGACTGGTGGTACCCAGTGGTGTATTTAGGTTTTGTGCTACCCTAGGCAACACAAAAATTTGATCCCCCCCCCTCCTTGACAGAGAAAGCATGACAGTGACCAACATCGCACCCCCCCCTCCACGCGGAGAGAGCCTGACAGTGACCAACAGCACCACTGCTCCATCCCGACCACCAAAGAGAGCCTTCCACTAACACCACCCCCTTCCCCCCGGTGACAAAGAGAACTCACTTTCACAGATCTGGCCAACCCCAGGAACTACAGTTGGGCTCTGCATACACCATCAAGCAGCCCACAGCCTTTCTCGGATCCCACCTGGTCCCCATGCCACATATGCCCCTTCTTCTGGGGGGCAGTGCTACCCCACTACAAAATGCCGCCCTAGGCAAATGCCTTGTTTGCCTTGAGGTAAATACACCCCTGGTGGTACCCCCTTATCCACAGCCTTGCATGTGACATTAAAAAATGGCAAAACTCACCAATTAATTCTGTAGGGCCTCCGCTTTAAAAAAAAAAAATTGTTTGGGGGTTCTAACTAATTTTTTAGCAAAAAATACTGATTGGTACATGGAAACAAGTAGTGCCAGAAAAGGCCTGGTCTGGAAGTAATAACAAATATATATTTAGTAAAAAGCTTGTAAAATGTGAAAGTCCTATAAATAATTAGAATATAATAGGTAATAAAATAAAATGTAAAAAAATTTAAAAAATGTAATTAAATTAAAATAAAGAAAATGGACATTATACTTTTTATAAGGACCGCACCTACAAATATGTATAATAAATATGTTAATAAAAAATTTACATTAGGTTTTAATTGTTAAATTGGAGACACAGCTATAGTGAAATGATGATTCTATAACCCTTTGTAATGTTTGTTGCTTTGTGATGCTGATACCTTACCTCGCTGGTAATGCCGCAGGAGCCTGAACTGCTGGATATCTGAAGATCTGTAAGAAAAATCACAGCGTATGATATCAATCACTATTGATGAAAAGACATCATACTTTTTTTTTTTCCTGACTTCCCTGAATTAAAAGTTATTTTTCACTTCGACAAACCACTGTAAGCTTTGTGCCAATAAATGGGATTCCCACACGCCCAGAAATGTTGTACTATGTTACATTATAGCAGGTGCAGTGTTTTTGGTGCTTTTAAAAACAATAATATTTTCATCCAAAATATAAATTGATCACATCCGAACAATGCAATCCCAAAGGTGTAATACAAAATACAGAGAAGGATTCCATTTATGGCATTTTTTACATTGGTCCAGCTTGGTTACCGGGCTCTCCCAATCTTCCCAGGAGCCAGGACCATATTGGAGGCTTCAGGATGGCAAGCGGGAGGAGACCGAGGAACATCTGTTCTGGGGCAGATCTAGCCTATCTGATCTGGGGGTGCAGTAAAAAAAAGTCGGGGCAGAATGTCAACACGAAGTGTGAGTCTGTCGCAGTGTCATGACCTGGGAAACACTTGAATGTATTAGGCTATCATTAGAATAGGATGATTAAACAGAAACTGTAACCCCTTATATTAGATGTCCCTATAAGAGCCCCCCTAACATCAGGAGCCCTCATCAGAGTCCCTTAGAGTCGGGTTCCCATCAGCCTTCTCCCTTACATCAGGGTTCCCATCAAAGTGTCCCCTTATACAAGTGTCCCCATCAGAGTGCCCCCTTATACAAGTGTCCCAATCAGAGTGTCCCCTTACACAAGTGTCCCCATCAGAGTGCCCCCTTACATCAGGGTCCCAATCAGAGCCACCCTTGCATCAGATGTCTCCATCAGTGTGTCCTGTTACATCAATTTTCCACATCAGCGTGTCCCCTTAAGAGAGCCCCTTACATCAGGTGTCCCCATCAGAGTCCCCCTTACATAGGATCAGTTATTTCCATCAGAGTGCCCCTTACATCAGGGTCCTAGTCAGAGTGGCCCCCTTACATCAGATGTTTCCATCAGAGTGCCCCCTTACATCAGGGTCCCCATCAGTGTGTCCCCTTACATCAATTTTCCCCATCAAAGTGTCCCCTTAAGAGAGCCCCTTACATCACGTGTCCCCATCAGTGTACCCCCTTACATCAGGGTTCTCATCAGAGTCCCCCTTACATGTGCTCAGTTATCTCTATCAGAGTGCCCCTTACATCAGGGTTCTAGTCAGAGTGGCCCCCTTACATCAGATGTCCCCATCAGAGTGCCCCCTTACATCAGGGTCCCCATCAGTGTACCCCCTTACATCAGGGTTCTCATCAGAGTCCCCCTTACATGTGCTCAGTTATCTCTATCAGAGTGCCCCTTACATCAGGGTCCTAGTCAGTGTCCCCCTTACATCAGATGTTCCCATCAGAGTGCCCTCTTACATTAGGGTCCCCATCAGTTTTTCCTCTTACATCAATTTTCCCCATCAGACTGTCCCCTTAAGAGAGCGCCTTACATCACATGTCCCCATCAGAGTAGCCCCTTACATCAGGGTCCCCATCAGAGTCCACCTTACATATGATCAGTTATCTCCATCAGAGTGCCCCTTACATCAGGGTCGCAGTCAGAGTGCCCCCCTTACATCAGATGTTCCCATCAGAGTGCCCCCTTACATCAGGGTCCCCATCAGTGCGCCCCTTACATCAGGGTCCCAGTCAGAGTGCCCCCCTTACATCAGATGTTCCCATCAGAGTGCCCTCTTACATTAGGGTCCCCATCAGTTTTTCCTCTTACATCAATTTTCCCCATCAGACTGTCCCCTTAAGAGAGCGCCTTACATCACATGTCCCCATCAGAGTAGCCCCTTACATCAGGGTCCCCATCAGAGTCCACCTTACATATGATCAGTTATCTCCATCAGAGTGCCCCTTACATCAGGGTCGCAGTCAGAGTGCCCCCCTTACATCAGATGTTCCCATCAGAGTGCCCCCTTACATCAGGGTCCCCATCAGTGCGCCCCTTACATCAGGGTCCCAGTCAGAGTGCCCCCCTTACATCAGATGTTCCCATCAGAGTGCCCCCTTACATCAGGGTCCCCATCAGTGCGCCCCTTACATCAGGGTCCCAGTCAGAGTGCCCCCCTTACATCAGATGTTTCCATCAGAGTGCCCCCTTATATCAGCTGTCTCCATCAGTGTGTCCCCTTACATCAATTTTCCCCATCATATTCCCCCCTTACATCAGGGTCCCAATTAAAGTTCCCTTTACATCAGGTGTCTCCATCAGGCTGGCTGCACTCTCAGAGATCTGGGGGGCACAGCTAAAATCTGTGGGGGGGGGGGGGGCACAGCCCTCCCCAGCACCCCCCTACATCTAGCAGTGAATGAAGCTGGAAGGAGCGATAATTTTGCTACTTCCAGTTTTTCTTGCTGTCATTCCCTGGCTGTAGGGAAGCAGATCTGAGCAGATCGGTGCTCGGTTAGCTGCTTTGGAGGGCAGGGGAGACATTGGGGCATTACAAGCCAGGATGGAGCATCAAATAAATCAACAAAGTAGGTATACTGCATACTCCCAAGGGCACCATCCCGTATAAATGACCAGAGTCTTTCAGTCTAATAATCCCCAAGTGACTCCATAAGAAATACCTGGCCCCTGCCCAATACTATCACATTGGGGGGGGTTGTTAAAATAAATAAATACATTGTAAAAAATTAAATTAGTATAAAATTTATGAAAAAAATAAATAAAATAACCGTAACCCCCCAAATGTGTGTTTAGGGTGTATGTAAACTGCAACGTCCCCGCGCATGTAAGGTATCGCTGCGAACGTCAGAATGAGTGCAAACATTCTAGGACCGTAGTTCACAGTAAAGCGGAGTTCCACTCACTCTGTAGAAAAACAACTGTAGCTGCTGACTTTTAAAAAACAGCAACTTACCTGTCCCACAATCCCGCGTTGCCTCCACCGCAGCCCGTTACATCGGCCGTCCTGTGTTCCAGGAGGCCAGCATCTTCAGTGTGAGCACCCGGCTGTGACCGCTTGCGGCTTCACAGCCGGGTGCCCACTGCGCATGCGCAAGTAACGCTGCGCTTCATGAATGGCCCCTTCGTCTTCTGGGACCTGTCACGTGTCCCACAAGACTTCAGGGAGGGAGGGTAGGAGGACATCTTCCGGTTCCGATCGCCTAGGCGATCACAGCGGAAGTGGGAGCGGGTACCTGTCAAATTTGGGTACCTGTTCCTCCTCCCCGCTCCCCAAAGGTGCCAATCCTTAATGGGGAGCGGGGGACTAATCTTTAAAGCAGAACTTCCCCTTTTGGGTGGAACTCCGCTTTAACTCTAAACTGATGAGCAGGGGCGGACTGACAACTCATGGTGCCCCCGGGCAATAGGGAATCATGGGGTCCCTGTGTCCTTGCCCACACTCAAAGCACACACAAAAAAGCCTATAAAAGGTACCAGGGGCATTTCATGGGGACCCCTACTGACCCCGGGCCCACAGGCAGTGCCCGAGTGCTCGAATGGTCAGTTCGCCCCTGCTGATGAGTACTAAAGGCTTTTAAAGCATCACCTATGGGGATCTGTGGGTACATAGGGGTTGATTTACTAAAGGCAAATAGGCTGTGCACTTTGCAAAGTGTAGTTGCACTCTTCCAAGAGCAGTTGCTCCAGAAATTAGTAAATGAGATAAAGATTCACTTTGCAAAGAATATCCAATCATGTGCAAGGAAAATAAAAAAGACAGTGTTTTTGCTTGACCATGATTGGATGATGGAAGTCGACAGAGCTTCTGCTCATTTACTAAGCTCTGGAGCAACTGCACTTGGAAGGGTTCAAATGTACTTTTCAAAGTTAACAGTCTATTTGCCTTTGTAAATCAACCCCATAATTTTCGGGGGCACATGCAATTTTAAGACTTGACATGTTTGGTATCTAATTACTCGACACAACCCCATCTTTTATGTTTTACCAAAAAAAGGGTATTATTATACAGGATTTATATAGCGCCAACAGTTTGCTGAGCGCTGTACATTATAATGGGAGACAGTACACGAGACAGTACAGTAACAATACGATTCAATACACAAGGGGTTCGAGGGTCCTGCTCCTTGGAGCTTACAATCTAGGAGGGGGGGGGAGTGGTACAGGAGGAAATAGCTGTGGGGGGTGGAGTGGTAGGAAGAGTGGAAGAGATCAGTAATTAGCTGAGGGCGGGGTAGGCTTCCCTGAAGAGATAGGTTTTCAGAGTGCGCCTAAAGGTGAGGAGAGTAGGTGATAGTCTGATGGATTAGGGTAGGGAGTTCCAGAGGATGGGGGAAGCCCTGCAGAAGTCCTGAAGACGGGCATGGGAGGAGGAGACCAGGGAACTAGAGAGTAGGAGGTCTTGTGAGGAGCGGAGAGTAAGTTTTTGGGTGGTATTTGGATACCAGATCGGTGATGTAGTTTGGGTGTTGTATTGTCTTTGTGCGCACTAAAATGTATTCTATTATATTTTTTTTCTGAATAGACGCATTTATTAATCAAGTGCACAGATATCATGCAGCATAAAAAGTGGCAACTGGCATCTTTTTGCGGAGCTTCTGCTATCAGAAAAATCTATATAATGCTCTGGGAGTTTTACGGACGTTTATGGACAAAAATGCAGATTTTTACATGTGTGCAAAAGAATGAAAAAAATGTTCTACAGCAGAAGTGGTTAATGTTTGATTAAAAATCAAATAATAACAACTAAAAATAAAAATGATCTGAAACCATTATCATTTCTAAAATAAATCTAATGTAAGGGAGAGGCGAGGGCTGGCAATCATGACCTCCTTGTGAAAATGAACATTGTCTGGTTGTTTCTGTTTTTCTTACTTTAGGAGTCACAGACCCTGAAATTTGAAATATTATTTTATTGCACAATATTATAAAATCATAAACAATTCAAATGCAATTAATGCTCATTCTTATTGGTGTCAGGACCCCAACAGTCACCCCCTTACTGTCAGGGCTCCGGGTATGACCAGAGGTGTGTGGACTGACACAGGGAAACGCAGGCTTTAGGTATAAAGTAAACAAGACAATTTATTAAGACTAAACAACACAAACGCAGTGCAAGGTAAACATAACACAGTGCAAACAACCCAAACTCCAACAGATACCATATATACAAATCAAACGTAGTCAGACAGGCCGGGTCGGTAGCAAACGGGCAAACAGGGTACCAGGAACAAGCGGAAGAGTGGTCAGGAATAACCGAGGTCAGGACAGGTGGAGTTCATTCAGAGTCAGGATCAGGCAGGAAGCAGACAGGATGCAGGTACAGGGGCTCATGGGAAACATACACCAAGGCACTGATCACAGGCCTGGTCCTGCTTAAATACACCTCCTGCAATCAGCCTCAGGTGATGGTCTGATTGCAGGAGTGAGATTCTGGATGCTGAGAGCACCCGCTGGCCAGCCCTGGTACTGCAGCCCACAAGGCAGGTGAGTCCCGCCACCATTGGCGAGTCCATTCCTGACACTTACATATGCATCATATACTGCATGGTTGTGTCATGTAAAATGATGAAAATTGGATAGGATAGGGATGATCAGGGGCGGACTGACCATTTGGGAACTCAGGCACTGCCTGAGGGCCCAAGGTCAGAAGGGGGCCCCATGCGATGCCCCTGGTACCTTTCATAGGCTTTTTTGGGTGTGGTTTGAGTGTGGGCAAGGACACAGGGGCCCCATGATCCCCTATTGCCCGGGGGCCCCATGAGTTGTCAGTCTGCCCCTGGGGATGATACTCTACGCGTTTCACAGAATAGGAAATCTGCTACCTATCTCAATTGAAGTTGAGACCAGGGGCAGACTGACAACTCATGGGGCCCCTGGGCAATAGGGGATCATGGGGCCCCTGTGTCCTTGCCCAAACTCAAAAAAGCCTATGATAAAGGTACCAGGGGCATCTCATGGGGCCCCCTACTGACCCCGGGCCCTTGGGCAGTGCCCGAGGTTCCAAATGGTCAGTCCGCCCCTGATTGAGACAGATGTACTGTAAATACATTTTGGCCAAAATGTATTCTGTTACATGTCTTTGCATTCCTTTATCTTGGGAAATAAACTAAAAGGAAAATTTTTTTCTTTTATCTCAGGAAACAAACTAAAAGGAAGCATTGTTTCTTTTAACTTGGGGAAATAAACTAAAAGGAAACTTTTTTCTTTTATCTCAGGAAACAAACTAAAAGGAAGCATTGTTTCTTTTAACTCGGGGAAACAAACTAAAAGGAAACTTTGCTTCTTTTATCTTGGGAAATAAACTAAAAGGAAACTTTGCTTCCTTTATCTTGGCAAACAAACTAAAAGGAAACATTGTTTCTTTTAACTCAGGAAATAAACTAAAAGGAAACTTTCTTTTATCTCGGGAAACAATCTAAAAGCAAACATTGTTTCTTTTAACTCGGGGAAATAAACTAAAAGGAAACTTTGTTTCTTTTATCTCAAGAAACAAACTAAAAGGAAACATTGTTTCTTTTAACTCAGGGAAACAAACTAAAAGGAAACTTTGCTTCTTTTGTCTTGGGAAATAAACTAAAAGGAAACATTGTTTCTTTTAACTCTGGGAAATAAACTAAAAGGAAACATTGTTTCTTTTAACTCGGGGAAATAAACTAAAAGGAAACTTTGTTTCTTTTATCTCAAGAAACAAACTAAAAGGAAGCATTGTTTCTTTTAACTCAGGGAAACAAACTAAAAGGAAACATTGCTTCCTTTATCTTGAGATACAAACTAAAAGGAAACATTGTTTCTTTTAACTCGGGGAAATAAACTAAAAGGAAACTTTTTTTCTTTTATCACAGGAAACAAACTAAAAGGAAGCATTGTTTCTTTTAACTCGGGGAAACAAACTAAAAGGAAACTTTGCTTCTTTTATCTTGGGAAATAAACTAAAAGGAAACTTTGCTTCTTTTATCTTGGCAAACAAACTAAAAGGAAACATTGTTTCTTTTAACTCAGGAAATAAACTAAAAGGAAACTTTCTTTTATCTCGGGAAACAATCTAAAAGGAAACATTGTTTCTTTTACCTCCAGGAAATAAACTAAAAGGAAACTTTGTTTCTTTTATCTCAAGAAACAAACTAAAAGGATACATTGTTTCTTTTAACTCTGGGAAATAAACTAAAAGGAAACATTGTTTCTTTTAACTCGGGGAAATAAACTAAAAGGAAACTTTGTTTCTTTTATCTTAAGAAACAAACTGAAACATCCCAGAGAACGCATTAATTTGTAAACCGAGGTACACCTGTACGGGCAGACTCAATGGACCACTTGTTTTTTGTCTGTCATCACTTTTCTATGTTTCTATGTCTACAAACAATGGTATATATACTGGAATTTACGCAGCTATGACACTATATTGGTAATGGGGGTGATCAGCGACTTATAGTGGGACTGTGATAGGGCGGTGGACAATCTGGTGCTAACAGACACTGACTGGGAGGACCACTAACTGTCACTAACGTCGCTAGTGACACTAATACAGCCATCAGTGATAATACTATTCATTGACAGTGTACTAATGTCACTGGCTGGGAAGGGGTTAACATCTAGGGGCAATCCTCTTAGATTGTAAGCTCTAAGGAGTAGGGCCCTCTGTTTCCTCTTGCATTGTAACTGTAATGTCTACCTTCATTTTGTAAAGTGCTGAGCAAACTGTTGGCACTATATAAATCCTGTATAATAATAATAATCAAGGGGTTAACTGTGTGCCTAACAAGTGTAATGTGTGTGATATGTTCTGCTTTTACTTTCTGATCTGGCAGTTTTTTCTTCCTGCTCTTCAGGGAGAAGAAACAGCCAGATCGTTGTTCCCTGTATACAGAGTTCTATCTTTTTGTAAACACAGAAGTCTGTGTGTGATTGGACACAGCTGATCAGCAGGTTTCAGCCGAAATCATTGGCTGAAATCTGCTGCCAAACTTGAGCTGTGTCCAATGGGTCAGTCGGGGTCAGCATGGGTCACCCGGGGGCACGCACATGCGCACCCCAAACCCGGGGGAAGGCCGGTCACGTACATGTACGCAGTATATACTTATATATACTTTGACTATAGTATATACTATGTACTTTGAGCTGTTGACTGGTGACTAAAGGAAGTTGAAAAATAACAGACTTACTGGCAGGATCACCAGGTAATGAAACTATGTTACAGTAACAGTAAGACCATCGTGTACAGAATGTCTCATACAGTATATGTCATTTTTTTTATTTTGGCCGTAGTTATCCGAAGAATCCTAATACCTAAACTGAAGAATCAGCATTATCTGGCATACAGTTGCAAGAAAAAGTATGTGAACCCCTTGGGATTACGTGGAGTTTTGCATGAATTGGGCATAAAATGTGCTCTGAACGTCATCTAAGTCACAACAATAGAAGAACACAGTCTTCTGGAGATACTTTTGTAACCCTTTCCAGCTTCATGCAAGTCAACAATTCTTGATTGTAGGTCTTCTGAGAGCTCTTTTCTGCGAGGCATGGTTCACATCAGACAGTGCTTCTTGAAACCAGTAAACCCAAAACAGGTGTGTGCTTTTTAAGGGCAGGACAGCTGTCAGCAACACATCCAATATCATCACACTGATTGGAGTCAAGGTTGGCTCACTCCTGGCTCCAATTAGCTCTGGGAGAAGTCATTAACTAGTTGCCGACCGCAGATAGCCGAATGACGGCTGCACTGCGGCCGGCCAGTTCTGAGTGGACGTCATATGACGGCCACCCAGAACGCGCTCTCCTACGCGCCCCAGGGGGCGCGCACCCGGCGATCTCCGTGATCGCTGTGTCCTACGGACACAGCTGATCAAGTGATGTGGTAAAAGGCCAATCACAGCGGCCTTTTACCACGTGATCAGCGGTGTCCAATGACACGCTGATCACAGGGAAATGCAAGTGCCGGTTCTCGGCTGCACTTTCCTCACGCTGTCAGATCGTGAGGAAAGTACTGCCGAGAACCGGCAGTTGTCAGAGCGGGGATCGGCACCGATCATCAGGGCACTGATGATCAGTGCCCTGATGATCGGTGCCCAGCAGTGCCACCCGCAAGTTCCACCCAGCAGTGCGCCCACTAGCTCTGCCCACCTGTGCCCAGCAGATCACACACCTGTGCCCAGAAGTGCCACCCACCTGTGCCCACCAGTGCCACCCACCTGTGCCCACCCACCAGTGCTGCCCACCAGTGCCACCCACCAGTGCAGCCCAGCAGTGCTGCCAATCAGGGCCACCAGTCAGTGCCCAGGGGTTGTGCCAGTCAGTGCCGCCAGTCAGTGCCCAGCAGTGATGCCAGTCAGTGCCGTCTATCAGTACCCATCAACAGTGTCACCTATCAGTGCCGCCTATCAGTGCTGCATATTAGTTCCGCCTATCCGTGACACCTCATTAGTGCTGTCTATCAGTGCTGCCTATCCATGCCACCTCATTAGTACTGCCTATCAGTGCCCTTTAGTGCTGCCTATCAGTGCCGCCTATCAGTGCCCATCAGTGCTGCCTCATCAACGTACATCAGTGAAGGAGAAAAAATACCTGTTTGAAAAATTTTATAATAGAAACAAAGAAACTTTTTTTTTCAAATTTTTTGCACTTTTTTTATTTATAGCGCAAAAAGTAAAGCGCCCAGTGGCGATTAAATACCACCAAAAGAAAGCTCTATTTGTCAGAATAAAATGATCAAAATTTCATATGGGTACAATGTTGCATGACCGCGCAATTGTCAATCAAAGTGCGGCAGCGTTGAATGCTGAAAATTGGCCTGGTAAATAAGGGGGTATAAGTGCCTGGTAGGCAAGTGGTTAAGCTAGGGCCTCACATACTTTTTCCTCCCTGCACTGTGAATGTTTACATGTTATGTGCAATTAAACCATGGCAACATCTAATGTTTGTGTAGTATTATGTTCAGCAGACTGTGTTCTATTGTTGTGACTTAGATGACGTTCAGAGCACATCTTATGCCCAATTCATGCAAAACACGTAATCCCAAGGGGTTCACATACTTTTTCTTGCAACTGTAACATACTCCATGGAATACAATAAGAGACTGAGGGTGAATATCGGGAGGTCACAGCTTCTCCTGTAACTTTTTAGCACCAATATGGTTGAGCACAGGAATTGTTTTCAGCAGAAACGTGGGGGAAAGGAGTTTTGGCACCACCAGCACTAAATGTATGTAATGGCAAGGAGTCCTGGGGGGTGCTGGGAGGTCTATTGATGCTGGCTGCTGGGGGATCTTTGTTTCTGGTGGTGAATCTATTGTTGCTGGGAAGGTCTTATGTTGCTGGGAGAGATCCAGTGTTGAAGGAGAAGTCTATTGATGCCGGCTGCTGGGAGGTCTGTTGTTGCTGCTGGGGTCTTTTATTTCTGGGGTGGATCTATTGTTACTGAGCTGGTATTTTGTTGCAAGAGTATCACTGGTGCTGCAAGGGTCTATTGGTGTGGGGGGATCTATTTGTTGCTGGGGGGTCTATTGTTCCGGATTGATCTATTTCTTGCTGGGGGGTCTATTGTTGTGAGGAGATCCATTGTAGCGGGGGGTATATTGTTCCTGGGGGTGACTATTGTTCCTGTGGATCTATTGTTGTGGGAGATCTATTGTTGCTGGAGTCTAATGTTGTGAGGAGATCCAATGAAGCTTGGGGTATATTGTTCCTAGGGGATCTATTGTTCCTATGGATCTATTGTTTTGGGAGATCTATTGTTGCTGGAGTCTATTGTTAGGAGGAGATCCATTGTAGCGGGGGTATATCGTTCCTGAGGGAACTATTGTTCCTGTGGATCTATTGTTATGGGAGCTCTATTGATGCTGGAGTCTATTGTTGTGAGGAGATCTATTGTAGCGCGGGGTATTTTGTTCCTGGGAGGGGGGGCTATTGTTCCTTTGGATCTATTGTTGTGGGAGATCTATTGTTGCTGGAGTCTATTGTTGTGAGGAGATCCAATATAGCTTGGGGTATATTGTTCCTGGGGGGATCGATTGTTTCTATGGATCTATTGTTGTAGGAGATCTATTGTTGCTGGAGTCTATTGTGAGGAGATCCATTGTAGCGGGGGGTATATTGTTCCTGGGGATCTATCGTTCCTTTGGATCTATTGTTGTGGGAGATCTATTGTTGCTGTAATCTATTGTTGTGAGGAGATCCATTGTAGGGGGGTATATTGTTCCTGGGGGATCTATTGTTCCTGTGGGTCTATTGTTGTGGGAGATCTATTGTTGCTAGAGGCTATTGTTGTAAGAAGATCCATTGTAGCTAGGGGTATATTGTTCCTGAGGGATCTATTGTTCCTGTGGATCTATTGTTGTGGGAGATTTATTCTTGCTGGAGTCTATAGTTGTGACGGGGGGTAATTGTTCCTCGGGGGATTTATTGTTGTGGGTAATCTATTGTTGCTGGAGTCTATTGTTGTGAGGAGATCCATTGTAGCGGGGGGGGTCTATTGTTCCTGGAGGGATCTATTGTTCCTGTGGATCTATTTTGGTAGGATATCTATTGTTGCTGGAGTCTATTGTTGTGAGTAGATTCTTTGTTGCGGGGGTATATTGTTCCTGGGGGGATCTATTGTTACTGTGGATCTATTGTTCTGGGAGGTCTATTGTTGCTGGAGTCTATTGTTGTGGGAGATCCATTGTAGCTGGGGGTATATTTTTCCTGGGGGATCTATTGTTCCTGTGGATCTATTGTTGTGGGAGGTCTTTTGTTGCTGGAGTATATTAATGTGAGGAGATCCATTGATATTGTTCTGGGGGGTGTATTGTTCCTGTGGATCTATTTTTGCTGGAGTCTATTGTTGTGAGGAGATCCATTGTAGCTGGGGGTATATTGTTCTGGGGGGTATATTGTTCCTGTGGATCTATTGTTGTGGGGATCTATTGTTGCTGGGGGGTGGCTGCAGGGGATCTATTTTACTGCTTTTTTTGTTATCATTAACAAATTCTATACAAATTACTAGCACCAAAAAGATGATATTTGCTTCTGTATTCTCTGAAATGGGCAGTACTGGGTGGTGGGTAGGGGGAGGAACCAAGGGACGGTGCTCAGAGGCGGGTAGGGGGAGGAACCAAGGGACGGTGCTCAGAGGTGGGTAGGGGGTGGAACCGAGGGACGGTGCTCAGAGGTGGGTAGGAGGTGGAACCGAGGGACGGTGCTCAGAGGTGGGTAGGGGGTGGAACCAAGGGACAGTGCTCGGAGGTGGGTAGGGGGTGGAACCGAGGGACGGTGCTCAGAGGTGGGTAGGGGGTGGGACCAAGGGACGGCGCTCAGAGGTGGGTGGGGGAGGAACCGAGGGACGGTGCTCAGAGGTGGGTAGGGGGTGGAACCAAGGGACGGTGCTCAGAGGTGGGTAGGGGGAGGAACCTAGGGACGGTGCTCAGAGGTGGGTAGGGGGAGGAACCTAGGGATGGTGCTCAGAGGTGGGTGGGGGAGGAACCGAGGGACGGTGCTCAGAGGTGGGTAGGGGGAGGAACCAAGGGACGGCGCTCAGAGGTGGGTAGGGGGAGGAACCGAGGGACGGCGCTCAGAGGTGGGTAGGGGGAGGAATCGAGGGACGGTGCTCAGAGGAGGGTAGGGGGAGGAACCGAGGGACGGTGCTCAGAGGTGGGTAACTCTTTTTTAATGTTCTCTTCTCTTGCCTCCTCCCCCCTCACTATACACAATTGCAAAAAAAAAATTATATATATACACAGGGCTTTTTTTCAGCGGGAACATGGCGGAACGCAGTTCCTGCACCTCCAGCACTGAATGTATGTGGGAGCTGGGGGTCTATTAATTCTGGATGCTCGGGGATCTATTGTTGCATGGATGGTGAATTGTTACTGGAAGGGATCTACTGTTGATGGAGGGGTTTAATGTTTCCAGCTGTTGGAGAGTCTGTTGATTCTGGCTGCTGGGAAATCTGTTGTTGCTGCTGGGTTTTATTGTTGCTGGGTTTTATTTTGTTGCGGGGGTCCATTATTAGCAGGGGGTCTATTGTTGCTGGGTTGTATTTTGTTGCGGAGGTCCATTATTGACAGGGGGTCTATTGTTGCTGAGTTGTATTACGTTGCGGGGGTCCATTATTGGCGGGGGTCTATTGTTGCTGGGTTGTATTTTGTTGCGGGGGTCCATTATTGGAAGGGGATCTATTGTTGCTGAGTTGTATTTAGTTTTGGGGGTCCATTATCGGCAGGAATTCTATTGTTGCTGGTTTGTATTTAGTTGTGGGGGTCCATTATTGGCAGGGGGTCTATTGTTGCTGGGTTGTATTTTGTTGTGGGGGTCCATTATTGGCATGGGATCTATTGTTGCTGGGCTGTATTTTGTTGCGGGGGTCCATTATTGGCAGGGGGTCTATTGTTGCTGGGTTGTATTTTTTGCGGGGGTCCATTATTGGCAGGGGGTCTATTGTTGCTGGGGGAATCTATTGTTGCTGGGCTGTATATTGTTGCGGGCCCATTATTGGCAGGGGGTCTATTGTTGCTGGGTTGTATTTCGTTGTGGGGGCCCATTATTGGCAGGGGGCCTATTGTTGCTGGGTTGTATTTCGTTGTGGGGGCCCATTATTGGCAGGGGGTCTATTGTTGCTGGGTTGTATTTCGTTGTGGGGGTCCATTATTGGCAGGGGGTCTATGGTTGCTGAGTTGTATTTTGTTGTGGGGGTCCATTATTGGCATGGGATCTATTGTTGCTGGGCTGTATTTTGTTGCGGGGGTCCATTATTGGCAGGGGGTCTATTGTTGCTGGGTTGTATTTTTTGCGGGGGTCCATTATTGGCAGGGGGTCTATTGTTGCTGGGGGAATCTATTGTTGCTGGGCTGTATATTGTTGCGGGCCCATTATTGGCAGGGGGTCTATTGTTGCTGGGTTGTATTTCGTTGTGGGGGCCCATTATTGGCAGGGGGCCTATTGTTGCTGGGTTGTATTTCGTTGTGGGGGCCCATTATTGGCAGGGGGTCTATTGTTGCTGGGTTGTATTTCGTTGTGGGGGTCCATTATTGGCAGGGGGTCTATGGTTGCTGAGTTGTATTTTGTTGTGGGGGTCCATTATTGGCATGGGATCTATTGTTGCTGGGCTGTATTTTGTTGCGGGGGTCCATTATTGGCAGGAAATCTATTGTTGCTGGGTTGTATTTCGTTGCGGGGGTCCATTATTGACAGGGGATCTATTGTTGCTGGGTTGTATTTCGTTGTGGGGTCCATTATTGGCAGGGGATCTATTGTTGCTGAGTTGTATTTAGTTGTGGGGGTCCATTATTGGCAGGGGATCTATTGTTGCTAGGTTGTATTTAGTTGCGGGGGTCCATTATTGTCAGGGGATCTATAGTTGCTGAGTTGTATTTCGTTGTGGTGGTCCATTATTGGCAGGGGGTCTATTGTTGCTGGGTTATATTTCGTTGTGGGGGTCCATTATTGGCATGGGATCTATTGTTGTTGGGTTCTATTTCGTTCTAGGGGTCCATTACTGGCAGGGGATCTATTGTTGCTGAGTTGTATTTAGTTGTGGGGGTCCATTATTGTCAGGGGATCTATAGTTGCTGGGTTGTATTTCGTTGTGGTGGTCCATTATTGGCAGGGGGTCTATTGTTGCTGGGTTCTATTTCGTTGTGGGGGTCCATTATTGGCATGGGATCTATTGTTGCTGGGTGCTATTTTGTTGTGGGGGTCCATTATTGGCAGGGGATCTATTGTTGTTGGGTTGTATTTTGTTACAGGGATCCATTGTTTCTGGGTTGTATTTTTTTGTGGGGGTCCATTATTGGCAGGGGGTCTATTGTTGCTGGGTTGTATTTTGTTGCGGGGGTCCATTATTGGCAGGGGGTCTATTGCTGATGAGTTGTATTTTGTTGGGGGGTCCATTATTGGCAGGGGGTCTATTGTTGCTGGGTTGTATTTTGTTGCGGGGGTCCATTATTGGCAGGGGATCTATTGTTGCTGGGCTGTAATTTGTTGCGGAGGTCCATTATTGGCAGGGGATCTATTGTTGCTGGGCTGTAATTTGTTGATCTATTGTTGTTGGGTTGTATTTTGTTACAGGGATCCATTGTTTCTGGGTTGTATTTTTTTGTGGGGGTCCATTATTGGCAGGGGGTCTATTGCTGATGAGTTGTATTTTGTTGGGGGGTCCATTATTGGCAGGGGGTCTATTGTTGCTGGGTTGTATTTTGTTGCGGGGGTCCATTATTGGCAGGGGATCTATTGTTGCTGGGCTGTATTTTGCTGTGGGGGACCATTATTGGCAGGGGGTCTATTGTTGCTGGAGGAATCTATTGTTGATGGAGGAATCTATTGTTGCTGGGTTGTATTTTGTTGCAGGGGTCCATTATTGGCAGGGGATCTATTGTTGCTGGAGGAATCTATTGTTGCTGGGGGGGTTAATTGATTCTAGCTGCAGGGGATCTATTTTATTGCTTTCTTGTTGCCAGGAACAAATTCTATACAAATGACTTAGCACCACAAAATGATACTTGGCTCTGTATTCTCTAAAAGGTGTGGTACTGGAAGGTGGGTAGGGGGTGGAACCAAGGGACAGTGCAAGGAGTCGAAGGTGAGTGAGCATACACCAGTGACCCCATAGCAAGCAGCTTGCTATGGGGGCACTTGGCAGAAGGGTGGAGCCCAGAGTGCCAGCGGGGGAAGAGAAGGATCTGGGCTGCTCTGTGCAAAACCATTGCACAGAGCAGGTAAGTTGATGTTTTTTAAAAATAAATTTTTTACCCTTTGGTATCACTTTAACTTGTCATTGAGAACAGCTGAGTGTTTTATATACATGGGGGGCGGGGATTTACTAAAGAACGCAAAATCTGGTGCAGCTGTACATGGCGGCCAATCAGCTTCTAACTTCAACTTGTTCAGTTAAACTTTGACAAAAAAAAAACTGGTACTTTAGGCAATCATTCATTTCATTGGTCAGAATAATAATCTCTTCTGGCCGTTGAAATGAATTTACGCTCAAGTACTATACGTGTCTAGAGTTAACGTGCGTTTATATGCGCTCATCAAACATTTTTTTCCTGGTTTCGCTGCTGTTTCTGAACGCTCTAGCAGTATTTTTTTGTTTCCATGTTTACTTGCTGCCTCTACATTTCCCTGCCTTTAAATGCCTGTAAGTGAATGGCCACACAGGGGTTCATTTACTAAAACTGGAGAGTGCAAAATCTGGTGCAGCTGAACATGGGAGCCAATCAGCTTCTAACTTCAGCTTGTTCAGTTAGGCTTTGAAAATAAAACCTGGAAGCTGATTGGTTTGTATGCAGAGCTGCACCTGACTTTGCACTCTCCGGTTTTAGTAAATTCCCCCCCCCCCCCATGTATATATAGCAATCAGCCAAGTTAACCCCTCGCCCTCCAGAGGATTTCCCCTCTTCCTGACCAGGCCATTGTTTTTTTGTGATATGGCACATGACAATTACGCGGTCATGCAACGCTGCACCCAAATAAAGTTTACATCCTTTTTTCCCACAGACAGAGCTTTCTTTCGGTGGTATTTGACCGCCTGTGCGGTTTTTATTTTACAAAAAAAATACCTACGATTTTGAGAAAAAAACAATCTTTTTGACTTTTTGCTATTAACCATTTGCCGCCCGCCCTATGGCTGAATGGCGGCCGGCAAATGTCATCAGCGTTCCGGGTGGACGCCATATACTTTTCGTGCTTGCAGAGCTGTGCAGCGGCGTGATCTGTCACTGGCCATGTACCTCGGACACGGCCGATGACAGATCTGAGTATCGGCCTCCTTGCTGGTACCATGTGACCTGCTGTGACTAATCACAGCAGGTCACATGACAGTTGTATACAATGGATGGCTTCATTCACGCCATCCATTGTATACTAGTGTCTAGCTGTGAATGGTCACAGCAGGTCACATGCACATGTCATGTGATTAGGTGTGGCCAAATCACAGCTAAGCACAAAAAAAAAAAACCCTGAATGAATCGATGTCATTCAGGTAAATGCTTGCTTATAGCAAAGTAATTCTTTCAGTAAAATACTGATCACTTCCCCAAAGTAGTACAATGTTACTATAGTAACATTGTACTACTTTGGACATAGTGAAATATGAAAAAAAATCTTAAAAAAAAGAAAAAAAATGTAATAAAAAATTAAAAATAATAAAATAAAAAAAATATATATATATTTTTTTTTTCATACTGTCACCAGTCAGTGTCCCTGATCACCGCCATGCCAGTTATATGATGATGCTGTACTGCACTGGTGACAGTATGTAAAAAAAAAATAGTGAAAATAATTTTTTGCATTTTTTCATTTTCCGAAAAATTATGACAAAAAAATACAACTTCAAAAAACTCGCCATGCCTCTTATGAAGTACGTCGGACTGTCTACTCTGCAAAAAGGGGTCATTTGGGGGATATCTGTACTGTTCTGACATTTGGGGGATATCTGTACTGTTCTGACATTTGGGGGGATATCTGTACTGTTCTGTCATTTGGGGGATATCTGTATTGTCCTGACATTTGGGGGATATCTGTACTGTCCTGACATTTGGGGGATATCTTTACTGTTCTGACATTTGGGGGGATATCTGTACTGTTCTGACATTTGGGGGATATCTGTACTGTTCTGACATTTGGGGGATATCTTTACTGTTCTGACATTTGGGGGGATATCTGTACTGTCCTGACATTTGGGGGATATCTGTACTGTCCTGACATTTGGGGGGATATCTGTACTGTTCTGACATTTGGGGGGATATCTGTACTGTTCTGACATTTGGGGGATATCTGTACTGTTCTGACATTTGGGGGGATATCTGTACTGTCCTGACATTTGGGGGATATCTGTACTGTCCTGACATTTGGGGGATATCTGTACTGTTCTGACATTTGGGGGATATCTGTACTGTTCTGACATTTGGGGGATATCTGTACTGTTCTGACATTTGGGGGATATCTGTACTGTCCTGACATTTGGGGGATATCTGTACTGTCCTGACATTTGGGGGATATCTGTACTGTTCTGACATTTGGGGGATAACTGTACTGTTCTGACATTCTTGGACCTCAAGAAATTAGATTGGCTGTCAGTACTTCAGGATTGATCAATATTCAGATCTATCCCATAGTTTGTGAACTCTATAACTTTCCTACAAACTAGAAAATACATCCTAATTTGGGTTATTTTCACCAAAGACATGTAGCAGAATACATCTCGGCCTAAATTTATGAAGAACAATAATTTATTTGCAAACTTTTATAACAGAAACAAAGAAAAACCTGTGTATTTTTCAAAATCTTTGGTTTTTTTTGTTAATTTAGCAAAAAATAAAAACCCCAGCAGTGATTAAATACCACCAAAAGAAAGCTCTAGTTGTGTGAAGAAAATGATAAAATTTTAGTTTGGGTACAATGTTGTATGACCGCGCAATTGTCATTCAAAGTGTGAGAGCGCTGAAACCTGAAAAATGGCCTGGGCAGGAAGGGGGAAAAGTGCCCGGTATGGAAATGGTTAAACATGTCCAGTTAAAAAAAATTAAAAATCAAATTTCATCATAAACTTCGGCCAAAATGTATTCTGCTCCATGTCTTTGGTGAACAAAATCCCAATATGTGTAAATTAATGGGTTTTAGGTGAAATTTATAGCGTTTACAAATGGAGGTATATATACTGGGACTTATTTATTTATTTATTTTTACTAGTAATGGCAGCAATCAGCAACTTATAGCGGAACTGCAGGACTGTGGTAGGCATGCTGACACTGGGGCGGAACTGACTTGGTGTCACTAACATCCCCAGTGACACCAGTACAGTGATCAGTGCTAATAAAAAGCACAGACACTGTACTAATGGCAATGGACAGGAAGGGGTTAACAAGTGGGGTGATCAAAGGGTTAACTGTGTGCTGTTTCACAGTATGCTGTGACTGTGCTATAATGAATGGGACTGCACGTCATGCATACCAGGAGGCACCAGGGGGCACCACGTAATTTGCCTAGGCCAGGGGTGGGCAACCGTGGCCCTCCAGCTGTTGGTGAACTACAAGTCCCATCATTTCTCTGCCTTTGGGAGTCATGCTTGTAACTGTCAGTTTTGCAATGCCTCATGGGACTTGCAGTTCTACAACAGCTGGAAGCAGGGGCGGACTGACAACTCATGGGGCCCCCGGGCAATAGGGGATCATGGGGCCCCTCTGTCCTTGCCCAAACTCAAAAAAGTCTATGAAAAAGGTACCAGGGGCATCTCATGGGGCCCCCTACTGACCCCGGGCCCTTGGGCAGTGCCCGTGTTTCCAAATGGTCAGTCCGCCCCTGCCTGGAAGGCCCAGTTGCCCACCTCTGGCCTAGACGAATGCTGAAAGTTGGGGGGGAGGGCGAGTCTTTCAAGGAAAAAAACAGTAAGTAAACAAACAAAAGGGGGGGGGGGACGGAACGGATGAAAGTGCCACGGAAGGGTGAAGGTCTGCTTTGTGTAGAGTTATTCCTTCTCCCCTTTTGTCTTTTTTTAGGGGGACTTTCACATTCCTTAAAATGCATGGACTTTTCCTTGGCAATCATAAATAAAATACCATTCTGGATGTTCATACATAGAATTGCATTTCCATATTTAATCCTATGATTATAAAAGTTACGTTTTAATAGTAAAAAAAATCTCACCTAAGATCCACAAGGATCAGGGGGGTAAAAAAAAAAATATTCTCACCTGTCAGCAGCCAGGGGTCTCTCTTCTGCAAGAGAAGGGGTCTCCAAAGAGCCAGTTTACTGTTCTTCAGACTTAAGGGGGGCCGTTCTGTCGTCAGTGGGAGTAAAAAGTGGTCTGGCGTAAGTAGGAACAAACAAGGCACCATCGTTGGTGTCAGTGGGAAGAATAGTGCCCCATCCTTGGTGTCAGTGGAAGGAATAGTGCTCCATCTTTGGTGTCAGTGGAAGGAATAGTGCCCCATCCTTGGTGTCAGTGGAAGGAATAGTGCTCCATCTTTGGTGTCAGTGGAAGGAATAGTGCCCCATCCTTGGTGTCAGTGGAAGGAATAGTGCTCCATCTTTGGTGTCAGTGGAAGGAATAGTGCCCCATCTTTGGTGTCAGTGGAAGGAATAGTGCCCCATCTTTGGTGTCAGTGGAAGGAATAGTGCCCCATCCTTGGTGTCAGTGGAAGGAATAGTGCCCCATCTTTGGTGTCAGTGGGAGGAATAGTGCCCCATCTTTGATGTCAGTGGGAGGAATAGTGCCCCATCCTTTGGTGTCAGTGGGAGGAATAGTGCCCCATCCTTGGTGTCAGTGGAAGGAATAGTGTCCCATTATTTTAAACAAAGGGACAGTTTACTGTTCTTCAGACTTAAGGGGGGCTGGACTGTGGTCAGTGGGAGTAAAAAGTGGTCTGGTGTAAGTAGGAGCAAACAAGGCACCATCGTTGGTGTCAGTGGGAGGAATAGTGCCCCATCATTGGTATCAGTGGGAGGAATAGTGTCCCATCATTAGTATCAGTGGGAGGAATAGTGCCCCATCATTGGTGTCAGTGGGAGGAATAGTGCCCCATCATTGGTATCAGTGGGAGGAATAGTGCCCCATCATTGGTATCAGTGGGAGGAATAGTGCCCCATCATTGGTATCAGTTGGAGGAATAGTGTCCCATCATTGGTGTCAGTGGGAGGAATAGCGCCCCATCATTGGTGTCAGTGGGAGGAATAGTGCCCCATCATTGGTATCACTGGGAGGAATAGTGTCCCATCATTGGTATCAGTGGGAGGAATAGTGCCCCATCATTGGTATCAGTGGGAGGAATAGTGCCCCATCATTGGTATCAGTGGGAGGAATAGTGCCCCATCATTGGTATCAGTGGGAGGAATAGTGCCCCATCATTGGTATCAGTGGGAGGAATAGTGTCCCATCATTGGTGTCAGTGGGAGGAATAGTGCCCCGTCATTGGTATCAGTGGGAGGAACAGTGTCCCATCATTGGTGTCAGTGGGAGGAATTGTGCCCCGTCAGTTTAAACAAAGGGCCAGTTTTCTGTTCTTCAGACTTAAGGGGGCTGGACTGTGGTCAGTGGGAGTAAAAAGTGGCCTGGTGTAAGTAGGAGCATTGGTGTCAGTGGGAGTAAACGTGCCCCATTGTTGGTGTCAGTGAGAGGAATAGTGCCCTATCGTTGGTGTCAGTGGGAGGAATAGTGCCCCACTGTTGGTGGCAGTGGGAGGAATAGTGCCCTATCGTTGGTGTCAGTGGGAGGAATAGTGACCCGTCATTGGTGTCAGTGGGAGGAATAATGCCCCATTGTTGGTGTCAGTGGGAGGAATAGTGCCCTATCGTTGGTGTCAGTGGGAGGAATAGTGCCCCATTGTTGGTGGCAGTAAAAGGAAAAGTGCCCCGTCAGTTTAAATTAATGGCCAGTTTTCTGTTCTTCAGACTTAAGGGGGCCGGACTGTGGTCAGTGGGAGTAAAAAATGGCCTGACGTAAGTAGGAGCAAACAAGGCACCATCATTGGTGTCAGTGGGAGGAAAAGTGCCCCATTGTTGGTGTCAGTGGGAGGAATAGTGCCCCATCATTGGTGTCAGTGGGAGGAATAGCGCCCTATCATTGGTGTCAGTGGGAGGAATAGTGCCCCATTGTTGGTGTCAGTAGAAGGAATATTGCCCCATTGTTGGTGTCAGTGGAAGGAATAGTGCCCCATCATTTTAAAAAAAGGACCAGTATACTGTTCTTCAGACTTAAGGGGGGCCGGACTGTGATGAGTAGGAGTAAAAAGTGGCCTTGCATATGTGGGAGCAAACAATGCACCATCGTTGGTGTCAGTGGGAGGAATAGTCCCCTATCAGTGGTGTCAGTGGGAGGAAAAGTGCCCTTCACTGTTATTGTTGGGAAAAATTGATTCTCATTGTTGGTATCATTGGGAATAATTGTGCTTCTTTCCTGGGGTCAGTGGGAGGAATTATGCCCATTGTTGGTGTCAGTGGATGGAGTAGTGCCCCAAGGGCTAGATATAAGGAAAACAAAAGGCCGCAGTTTGGAGACCACTGTACAAGAGCATGATCCCAAGGTTATCTTTTTTCCAACCCCTAAAATGCATTATGTTTTTCTTGGCAGTCATAAATTATTATTATTATTATACAGGATTTATATGGCGCCAACAGTTTGCTCAGCGCTTTACAATATAAAACGGGAGACAATACAGCAACAATACAGTTCAATACAAGAGGGATAGGAGGGCCTGATCCTGGGAGCTTACAATCTAAGAGGGAGGGGCTAGTGGTACAAAAGGTAGTAACTGTGGGGGATGGACTGGTTGGAAGAGTAGAAGATTCCAGTATTAGCTGAGGGCAGGATAGGCTTCCCTGAAGAGATAGGTTTTCAGAGATCGCCTAAAAGTGAGCAGAGTAGGCGATAGTCTGATAGATTGGGGTAGAGAGTTCCAGAGGATGGGGGAGGCTCTGGAGAAGTCCTGGAGACGAGCATGGGAGGAGGAGACAAGGGAGCTAGAGAGTAGGAGGTCATGCGAGGAGTGGAGAGTACAGTTTGGGTGATATTTGGAGACAAGATCGGTGATGTAATTTGGGGCAGAGTTATAAATAGCTTTATATGTTATTGTTAGTGTTTTGAATTTTATCCATTGGGCAATGGGAGGCCAGTGGAGGGATTGGCAGAGAGGGGTGGAGGACACTGAATGGAAGCCAGTGGAGGGATTGGCAGAGAGGGATGGAGGACACTGAAGGGAGGCCAGTGGAGGGATTGGCAGAGAGGGGCGGAGGACACTGAGTGGAGGCCAGTGGAGGGATTGGCAGAGAGGGATGGAGGACACTGAATGGAGGCCAGTGGAGGGATTGACAGAGAGGGGTGGAGGACACTGAGTGGAGGGATTGGCAGAGAGGGATGGAGGACACTGAGTGGAGACCAGTGGAGGGATTGGCAGAGAGGGGTGGAGGACACTGAATGGAGGCCAGTGGAGGGATTGACAGAGAGGGGTGGAGGACACTGAGTGGAGGGATTGGCAGAGAGGGATGGAGGACACTGAGTGGAGGCCAGTGGAGGGATTGGCAGAGAGGGGTGGCTGATATGGAACGGATAGTAAGGTGGATGAGTCTGGCAGCAGCATTTATGATAGATTGAAGAGCTGATAGCAGGGGCGGACTGACCATTTGGAAACTCGGGGTGCTGCCCGAGGGCCTGGGGTCAGTAGGGGGCCCCATGAGATGCCCCTAGTACCTTTTTCATAGACTTTTTTGAGTTTGGGCAAGGATACAGGGGCCCCATGAGTTGTCAGTCCACCCGTGGGGGATAGCCTGCGATGAGGTAGGCCAATGAGGAGGGAGTTACAATAGTCGAGGCGAGATATAACAAGGGAGTGAATAAGTTGCTTAGTGGTTTCCGGGGTTAGGAACGGGCGTATCTTGGAGATGTTGCGGAGGTGAAATCTACAAGGTTTGGACAGTGAATGGATTTGGGGCTGAAAGGACAGATGGGAGTCTAGGATTACACCTAGTACCCTGGCATGAGGAGAGGGACTGATGGTTGTATTATTGATCTTGATGGAGAAGTCAGGGGAGGGGGCACGGGCTGGGGGGAATAGTATGAGCTCAGTTTTTGAAAGATTGAGTTTGAGGAAGTGGAGTGACATCCATGCCGATATGTCACTTAGTAGGTTAGTAATGCGAGAGGAGACTGAAGGAGTGAGGTGAGGAGTAGAAAGATAGATTTGTGTGTCATCAGCATAGAGATGGTACTTAAAGCCATGGGAGTTTATCAATTGACCAAGGGAGGAGGTGTAGATGGAGAAGAGAAGGGGTCCAAGGACAGAACCTTGAGGGACCCCTACAGAAAGAGGAGGTGGAGAGGAGGAGGCAGAGTTATAGGTAACACTGAAGGAGCGCTGCGATAGGTAGGAGGAGAACCAGGAGAGAGCAGAGTCTCTGAGACCAAGAGAGTGGAGTTTTTTGAGGAGGAGGGGATGGTCAACTGTATCAAAAGCCGCAGAGAGGTCAAGTAGTAAGCAGGGGCGGACTGACAACTCATGGGGCCCCCGGACAATAGGGGATCATGGGGCCCCTGTGTCCTTGCCCAAACTCAAAAAAGCCTATGAAAAAGGTACCAGGGGCAACTCACGGGGCCCCCTACTGACCCCGGGCCCTTGGGCACTGCCCGAGTTTCCAAATGGTCAGTCCGCCCCTGGTAGTAAGAGTACGGAGTATTGGCCATTCTGGACGTTCATACATAGAATGGCTTTTCCATATTCAATCCTATAAGTATAAAATTGTTTAAATAGTAAGAAAATCTGGCTTAAGGTCCACAAGGATCAGGGGGTGAAAAGGAACCAAAAAATTCACCTGTCAGCAGCCTGGGGTCTCTCTTCTGCAAGAGGATGATCCCAAGGTTATCTTTTTCCAACCCCTAAAATGCATCGTGTTATCCTTGGCAATCATAAATAAGATACCATTCTGGACTTTTATACATTTCTATCTTTTATTCTATAATTATAAAAGTGTTTTAATAGTAAGACAATCTGGCCTAAGATCCACAAGGATCAGGAGGTGAAAAGGAACCTAAAAAAAAAAATGAAATCACCTGTCAGAAGGAAGGGGTCACTCTCCAAGTAGGAATGCAAGATATCCATGCTGGTGTCACAATTAGAGGATTCCTCCATGACCGTTCACATAAAGCCCGAGCTCATAGAACAAGGAAGTGTGTAAGATCTTAATTTTATTTACACTGGAAAGGAATTGAAACTCCACTCCCCGGACCTAATCCTGTGACTGTTACTATCACTTCTGCTAACTAACTGCTTGTAGCCATGGAGAGAGAAGCAGAGGGTGGAGGGGTGAGGACACCCCAGGCTAGAAGAAGTTTGAGATTTACTACAGGCAGCTCAGCTGTAAAGATTAATATTTAAACTGGAACTGTGACTTTGAAGTGAAGTAAAAAAAAAAAAAAAAGGAATTAGACTGGCCATGGACAAAAGACACGGCTCGCCCAACCTGAGGCTGATTGCCGTTGTGTGTGCAGATTCTCATAAAACAGTAACGACTTCTTCTGAAGGACAATTGCATTTTTGTGAAATAGACACGCAACGGTGCAATAATATCGGAGCGATGATGCCAGGTGCGGGAAATGCACATACTTTCCATATTTTCTATATTTATTGTATTGGGCTGGACCCCACCGCTGTGTAAAAAGAGGTCAATGGAACGCAGTTCTCAAGGATGCAGATTAAGGGGTTCCAGAATGGCTATTATGAGCTGAGAAAGTAGTTTTTTTTACTTTCTCTGGGTTTTGTAATTCTTGGATTGGTTTCTGGAGACCAGAGGCTTCAAAAAGTCTTGGGAGGGATGAAGCTTCTGTTTGTCCAGGTCTTACCAGAGACCAGCAGGCAGTGTGTGCAGGTGTCAGGGTGCCATTCAGAACAAGGATGTGCATGTGCTGAAATGAAGACCTGACATGGTTTCCAATATTCGTAATAGCTGTTATGAGGGGAGAAAATATTTTTTTTCGGTTTTCTCCAGGTATGATAATCCCCGGATTTGGTTCTGGAGTCCAGAGGCTTCAAAGAGTCTTGGGAGGGATGAAGCCTCTAACCGTGTGTCCAGGTCTTACCAGAGACCAGCAACCAGTGTGTGCAGGTGTCAGGGTGCCATTCAGAACAAGGATGTGCATGTGCTGAAATGAAGACCTGACATGGTTGACAATATTATGAATAGCTGTTATCAGGAGAGTAATTAGTTTTTTTCTGTTTTCTCCGGGTATGGTAAACCTTGGATTTGGTTCTGGAGTCCAGAGGCTTCAAAAAGTCTTGGGAGGGATGAAGCCTCTAACCGTGTGTCCAGGTCTTACGAGAGACCAGCAGGCAGTGTGTGCAGGTGTCAGGGTGCCATTCAGAACAAGGATGTGCATGTGCTGAAATGAAGACCTGACATGGTTGCCAATATTCTTAATAGCAGTTATGATGGGAGAAAATATTTTTTTTCGGTTTTCTCCAGGTATGATAATCCCCGGATTTGGGTCTGGAGTCCAGAGGCTTCAAAGAGTCTTAGGAGGGATGAAGCCTCTAACCTTGTGTTCAGGTTTTACTGGAGACCAGCAGGCAGTGTGTGCAGGTGTCAGGGTGCCATTCAGAACAAGGATGTGCATGTGCTGAAAAGAAGACCTGGCACAGTTGCCAATACTCTGAAAGGCTATAATGAGAGGAGAAAATTGTTTTTTCTGTGTTCTCCAGGTTTTGTAATTCCTGGATTGGATTCTGGAGTCCAGAGGCTTCAAAAAGTCTTGGGAGTGACGAAGCCTTTAACCATGTCTCCAGGTCTCCTAGGTGTCAGGGTGCCATTCAGAACAAAGGTGTGCTTGTGATGAAAAGATGACTCAGCACGGTTGCCAATAATCTGCATGGCAATGCTCGCTTGCGCAAAAATGCGCACAGGCACACGGGTGCTCGCTGGCGCACAACTTCGGCCAGAAATGGCGCCAAGCACCCTATATAAGGATGGTAGCAGTAAACAAAGGTTGCTGGATGATCTTTAGCTCACCTGTAGTCCTTGCTCCTGTGTAGCCCGTATTCCTTGGACTTCCCATTACCAACCCAGCTTGCTTCTGGACCTTCCAGCTATCTGACTCTTGGTTTGACCCAGGCTTTCTTAACTGACTTTACCTCTTGAGACCAACCGTGTATGACTCTGGCTTGCTCCCATGACTATTCTTCTGCCTGCTCTGCCTGATTCCTGTGTATGACCTTCCTGACTATGTGTCCTCCACTCCTCCTGCTTGATTCTCCATGTATGACCTTGGCTCCGATCTTGACTATGGTTCTTCAGTAGAGCTCCGTCAGTCTGAGTGGTCTCCTGCCTTGGGTGACATTTTAATTGTGGTGGCTGCCTCGGTCTTGCTACACATTCAAAGGTTAGAGTGCCTGCCATCAGCCTTCATGGACCATCTGACAGCCACTCGGCTGATGTATCTGCAACCAGCCCTCAGGCACATTAGCATTGCGCCAACACGTGTACTCACTGGCGCAGGTGCGTGCACTTGCACACACCTTCTGCCAGAAATGGCACCAAGCACCCTATATAAGGATGGCAGCAGTAAAAAAAGGTTTCTGGATGATCTTCAGCTCACCTATACTCCTTGCTCCTGTGTATCCCGTATTCCTTGAATTTCCCATTACCAACCTAGCTTGCCTCTGGACCTTCCTGCTATCTGACTCTTGGTTTGACCCATGCTTGTTTAACTGACTTTTCCCTCTCGTGACCAACAGTGTATGACTCTGGCTTGCCCCCCTGACTATTCTTCTGCCTGATTCTTGTGTATGACCTTGGCTCCCTTCCTAACTGTTCCTGCCACTCCCCCTTCTTGATTTGTATGACCTTTGCTTCGATCTCGACTATGGCTCTACAGTCCAGCTCTGCAAGTCTGACTGCTCTCCTGCCTTGGGTGCCATTTTGCTTGTGGTCGCTGCCTCTGTCTTGCTACACCTCCAAAGGTTACAGAGTTCCTGCCATCATCCTTGATGGACCATCTGACGGCCACTCAGCTGATGTCTCTGCAATCAACCTTCAGCTCTCAGGTACATTAGGATTGCGCAGACACGCATGCTTGCTGGCTCTGGTGCGCACACTGGCGCACACCTTCTGCCAGAAATGGCACCAAGCACCCTATTTAAGGATGGTAGCAGTAACCAAAGGTTGCTGGATGATCTTCAGCTCACCTGTATTCCTTGCTCCTGTGTAGCCCGTATTCCTTAGACTTTCCATTACCAACCTGGCTTGCCTCTGGACCTTCCTGCTACTTGATTCTTGGTTTGACCCAGGCTTTCTTAACTGACTTTACCTTTCGAGACCAACCTTGAAGGACCATCTGACATCCACTCAGCTGATGTCTCTGCAACCAACCCTAAGCGGATTTACCTAAATGGCATCCTTGCTTCTTTGAGCCTTCTTCTCCTTGTTCTCCTCCCCTCTAAGGGTGCTTGGTGCTTAGGCTGCAAGGGAAGCCCTTTTGTTAATGCAACCTCCAACCAGATAACATAACAGCAGGTGTGCACAGCCCTTAAAGTCCAGGATCTGATGGTAGTTCAGGACTCTACCGGGGAGAGAGAGGTCAGGGCATGGGCCAGAGCAGCAGGGAGCTGCACTGGAGTTGAGAGAGAGGTGCAGAGTTGCACGAGAGCACAGGGGTGCTGAGAGACAGTCAGAGAGACCACACCAAAGGCCTAGGCATTAGACATGTGGGATGCGTTTTGTTACAAATTGATGAAATTTGGATGAAATTTTCATTATTCGGAGATTTGGATTTATTTGCATTTCAGAATCGCAAAAGTAATGAGTTTCAATTAATCCAAAATAAATTATAATAAAACGACTTATCTGAATTTGAATTAAAAATGGAAATATATTGCAAAAAATACAGTAAGGTATAAAAGTTAAATAAGATGATGACTCCTACTTAGGCTGCTGAATAGAATAGAACAGAATAGAAAAGAATACAGTATAAAATAATAGAATAAATCAGAATAGAATAGAATATAAAATAAAGGAAAAGAATAGAATGGAATAGAAAATAATAAAACAAAATAGAAAAGAATAGAATATAAAATAATATAATAAAATCAGAATAGAATAGAAAATAAAGGAATAGAAAAGAAAATAATAAAATGGAATAGAATAAAACAGAATAGAATGTAAAAGAATAGAACAGAACAGAATAGAAAATAAAGGAATAGAATGGAATAGAATACAAAGAAGAGAATAAAACAATAGACTAGATACCTAAAATTTCACAAAATAATGCAGAAACTACATTGATCACAGCGGCCATTTACCACATGATCAGCCGTGTCCAATGACACAGCAGACCACCGATAAATGCAGTTGCCGGTTATCGGCTGCACTTTCCTCACGCTTCCTCACGCCGATAACTGCTAATTGTCAGAGGAGGGATCGGCACTGATCATCAAAGCACTGATGATCAGTGCCCTGATGATCGGTGCCCAGCAGTGCCACCCACCAGTGCCCAGCAGTGCTGCCCACCTGTGCCCATCAGTGCCAACCACCTGTGCCCAGCAGTGCTGCCCACCTGTGCCCATCAGTGCCACCCACCTGTGCCCAGCAGTGCTGCCCACCTGTGCCCATCAGTGCCACCCACCTGTGCCCAGCAGTGCTGCCCTTCTGTGCCCATCAGTGCCACCCACCTGTGCCCAGCAGTGCCACCCATCAGTGCTGCCCCGCAATGCCACCCATCAGTGCCCATCAGTGCCGCCAGTAAGTGCCCAACAGTGCTGCCAGTCAGTGCCACCCATCAGTGCCGCCTATCAGTGCCCATCAGTGCTGCCTATTAGTGCTCATCATTGTTGCATATCAGTGCCAGCTCATCAGTGCCGCCTATCATTGCTGCCTATCAGTGCCCATCATTGCCGCTATTTCAGGGCCCATTAGTGCCGCCTATCAGTTCCCTTCATTGTTGCATATCAGTGCCGCCTATCAATGCCACCTTATCAGTGCCGCCTATCAGTGCCCATCAGTGCTGCATATTAGTGCAGCCTCATCAACGCATATCGGTGAAGGAGAAAAATTACAAAGTTTGCAAAATTTTATATTAAAAAGAAAAAAAAAATTTTTTTTTCAAAATTTTTGCTCTTTTTTTGTTTATAGCAAAAATAAAAATAAAACACCCAGCGGCGAGTACATATCACCAAAAGAAAGCTCTATTTGGGTGAAGTGCCCGGTAGGCAAGTGATTAAAAAATAGACGAGAAACACTGGAGTATTCTTAGAACAGATATCTGCATCACATTCCACCACAAATCTAAACAATAAGGGGATTGTTCCTCATTTTAGAATAATTGGCAGAACCGCGCACATACCTTCTATATGTACTAGGGCAGAGATGGCGAACCTTTTAGAGACCGAGGGCCCAAACTGCAACACAAAACCCACTTATTTATCTCAAAGTACCAACACTGCAATTAAACCTGAATAAAAATTAAACCAGAGGATCCCCCCCTTCCTGACCAGGCCATTTTATGCGTTACTGCACTGCGTTACTTTAACTGACAATTGCGCGGTCATGCAATGCTGCACCCAAATTAAATTTACATCCCTTTTTCCCCACGAATTGAGTTTTCTTTTAGTGGTATTTGATCGCCTGTGCGTTTTTATTTTTTGCGCTATAAAAAAAGGCTGACAATTTTGAGAAAAAAAAAACGATATTTTGGACTTTTTGCTATAAAACACGTCCAGTAAAAAACAAATTTAGTCATAAATTTCTGCCAAAATGTATTCTGCGCCATGTCTGTTTTTTGTTTTTTTGTGCTATAAAAAAAGACTGACAATTTTGAGAAAAAAAACAATATTTTTGACTTTTTGCTATTAAATATGTTCAGTAAAAAAATTTAAAAAAATCACATTTCCTCATAAATTTCAGCCAAAATGTATTCTGCTCCATGTCATTGCTAAAAACAATCCCAATACGTGTAAATTAATTGGTTTACATGAAAAATTATAGCGTTTGCAAATGGCGGTATAGATACTGGAATTTTTAAAAATTGTTTATTTATTACAGGTACTTATATAGCGCTGTTGATTTACGCAGCGCTTTACATATATATTGTACATTCACATCAGTCCCTAACCCTCAAGGGGCGTACAATCTAAGGTCCCTAACTCACATTCATACATACACATACTAGGGACAATTTAGACAGGAGCCAAAATCACTTATTAGCATGTCTTTGGAGTGTGGGAGGAAACTGGAGGAAGCCATGCAGGCACAGGGAGAACATGCAAACTCCTGGCAGGTGGTGCGGTGGTTGGGATTTGAACTGACAATCCTAGTACTGCAAGGCAGAAGCGCTAACCATTTAGCCACTGTGCCGCCCCACTAGTAGTAATAGTGGTGATCAGCGACTTATAGCAGGACTGTGGGACTGCAGCGGGCATTCTGACACTGGGGGTTACTGACATCCCCAGTGACACCAATACAGTGATCAATGCTAATAAAAAGCACTGACACTGTACTAATGGCACTGGGCAGGAAGGGGTTAACATCCGGGGCGATCAAAGGGTTAACTGTGTGCTGTTGCACATTATATGCTTTGTGTGTGTTTCATTGTAAGCACACTGCTTTGCATGGATCTGCTATGCACAGCCATGCAGAGCAGTGTGCAGGAGCTGACAGGGGAGACAACTATGTTGTTTACAAACAGTTCTCCCCCCATCCCCCCCCCTGTTGGAGATGTTCAGCAATCACCAAGCGCCGGCGAGTAATCACCGGCCAGGACCCGGGGATTGACAGCCGAGGCAGCGAATGGCGGCTCAGGTAGGGCGTGCTTGCAGCTTGCGTGCCCTCTACCCGGGAATGCAAAATCACGTATATATACATGATTTTGCACACGCGTGCTGCCCTGTAGCAGTTCCTCTGCTATAGGGAGGACAGGAAGCGGTTACACAGATACTTGTTCTCACTTCCGTTGCAATCGGAAGCAGAAGTTGTCCTCCCCCATCCCTCCCCGTAGTCTTCTGGGGCACGTGACAGGTCCCAGAAGACTACTGGGCCATACACAAAGTGCAGCTTCTGATAGCATGCGTATGAAGCCGCAAGCTGTCACAGCGGGGTGCCCACACTGAAGATGCCGTCGCCAGGGAGAGAGGACGGCTGGTGGAACTCCGCTTTAATGGTTCCACTGACCACCAACACAAGGGGCAAAGTTCCACTGACAACCAGCACAAGGGGGAAAACTTCCACTGACCACCAGCACAAGGGGGCAAACTTCCACTGACCACCTCACAAGGGGGCAAGGTTCCACTGACCACCACGACAAGGGGACAAGGCTCCACTGACCACCAGCACAAGGAGGCAAGGTCCCACTGACCACCAGCACAAGGGGGCAAGGTTCCACTGGCCACCAGCACAAGGGGGCAAAGTTCCACTGACCACCAGCACAAGGAAGCAAGGTTCCACTGGCCATCAGCACAAGGGGGCAAAGTTCCATTGACCACCAGCATAAGAGGGCAAAGTTCCACTGACCACCAGCACAAGGGAGTAAGGTTCCACTGGCCATCAGCACAAGGGGCAAAGTTCCACTGACCACCAGCACAAGGGGGCATGGTTCCTCTAAACACCAGCACAAGGGGGCAAAGTTCTACTGACCATCAGCACGAGGGGGCAAAGTCCCACTGACCATCAGCATAGGGGGGCAAAGTTCCACTAACCACCAGCACATGGGGGCAAAGTTCCACTGGCCATCAGCACAAGGGGCAAAGTTCCATTGACCACCAGCACAAGGGGGCAAAGGTCCACTGACCACCAGCACAAGGGGGCATGGTTCCTCTGACCACCAGAACAAGGGGGCAAAGTTCTACTGACCATCAGCACGAGGGGGCAAAGTCCCACTGACCATCAGCATAAGGGGTCAAAGTTCCACTAACCACCAGCACATAGGGGAAAAGTTCCACTGACCACTAGCACAAGGGGGCACGGTTCCACTGACCATCAGCACAAGGGAGCACAGTTCCACTGACCATCAGCACAAGGGAGCAAAGTTCTACTGACCATCAACACAAGGGAGCAAAGTCCCACTGACCATCAGCATAAGGGGGCAAAGTTACACTGACCACCAGCACAAGGGGGCAAGGTTCCACTGACCACCAGCAGAGGAGTCGGGTGGGAAATGAAGTGCTGAAGTGTGCTGCTGTGTAGCATGTGAAGGGACCCCACAGAAGGGGGATTCTGCCTCCAGGCTGGAGGTCGGAAGGATGGGAGAAAGAAGGCAACAGAGGGAGCTCCACTGCCCTGCAATCCACTGAAAGACAGCCTGAAAGTTTGGAAAGAAACTAGCTCAGTTAAAATGCCTTTGCTACAGGGCTGTGTGTTTCAATTAATGCACACAGTGTAGGGAGACACAGCTCTAGTCCCTTCATGCAAGGGTGGCTCCATAGGATGCTGCAAGAGAAAGGAG